>NW_025999999.1:10501986-10595403 GCF_001458135.2 Marmota marmota marmota | reverse complement strand
GGGGGGGGGGGGGGGGGGGGCTGTGTTTTTCCTACTGTTGCTCTAAAAATGGCCACAAATTTATTGGTTTAAAACAATACAAATTTACTCTCTGACAGCTCTGGAGGGCAGAAGTCTGAAATCAGGTTTGCTGGGTGAAGTCAAGGTGTTGGCAGGGTCAGCTTTTCCTGGAGGTTCTGGGGGGCTTTTCTCACACTCTGGAAGCTGCTTGCCCTCCTTGCCAGTAACACCTTCCTCACAACACTCCAAACACTGGCTTCTGTCATTACATCTCTTGCTTCCTCTTCTAGAATCAATCTCCTTCTGCCTCCCACTTGGGAGGCCACTTGTGATTCATTTCGAGTCCACTCAGAAAATCCAAAATAATCTCTCTATATTTAGATCCTTGATTTAATCACATGCATGTCCTGTTCATCTCAGAAAGCAATGTTCACAGGCTCCAGGGACCACACTGTGGACCTCTTGGCTGGTCATGTGTCAGCCTATGACCTATTGCTCCTTGTTCCCTCTGTTGTCCAGCCAACGGCTCATGGGCAAACATACAGCCCAGCAACCCAGGATACAGCAATGAGAAGACACATAACTTGAGGGATGATGAGGGAGAGACAGGTCCAATGTGTAGTTTAACTTTAATAAAGACTTTGAGGAGCCCGGATTTGAGAGGCCCGGGAGGTGGAGGATGGATCTATCATAAAATGGAAAACGAACGTTCGCCTCAGCAATACACAGCAGCCACTGCTCAAAGCCAGCACTTCATCTCCCAAATTGCCGTGGCTCTGAGTGGTCTAATCTGTGTCAGTGACTGGCAGCTAGGCCCCAAGGAAGGGCATCGTGAGAGCAA
Organism: Marmota marmota marmota; assembly: GCF_001458135.2. Lineage (NCBI taxonomy): Eukaryota > Metazoa > Chordata > Mammalia > Rodentia > Sciuridae > Marmota > Marmota marmota. Next base: position 10,594,562 of record NW_025999999.1, on the reverse strand, counting down.
GCGCCTTGGCGCTGTCTCGCACACCAACATGGACATAAATATCATAACTAATCAATAATTGGAATTGAACTTTGCAGCAGATGACAACACATGAGGATTAAGATTCTTTATATAGAGGCTGTTAAGAAGCAAAAACAAAAAGACTGGATGATGAAAACAGGCAAGAACTATCATGTTTTGTGAACTCTGCTCACATTTTCCATTGCCAACTATTCATTCAATATGTGTTGATGATTTTATTTCTAACAATCAATGTCAGAGTGACACAGACAGGCAGAGCCCTTGAAAGCAAGGAGACTTTACCTTGTCAGAATATGTCATTCCTGGTTGGCATTCAGTTCTTTAGCTCTGCGCTTTTCCATTTGTACAAAACAGTGGGCACATAAGGTGGTCTCTTTAGCCACGGCTCCAAACTGTGGTTCACTCTCAGCTCACAAAGAACGGAATATTTAATTGCAAGTTGGGATAAACATTTGCCATAGTCCATGGTCAGCAGCTCATGGCCCAAGGACTCTGCTGTCCCCAAGATCTATAAGTCCATTAGAAAAGCTAAGGAATCAATATATCTGCAGTCCTACAAACCACTGTGATCCTATGATGTGACTTGGCACACAGAGGGTAGTGCTGCCTTAAAGAATTAAATCCATAGGATTACAGCTTTGCAATTTCCTGAACACATATCTTTCTTAGCTTTGAACCACACTGCCACAAAGTCATCAGTTAATGTACAGAAAGAAAGACATTAGATTCATTGACATTTTTTTTTCAATTTTCTATGCATCGTATTACCAGACCTATTATATGATTCTCTTACTCCATATTTAACAGGCCTGGTCTCCCAAACTTATTTTGTTTTCTCTTTTCTATCTTCTTTCTTTTGAATTCATATCTATTGTCAAAAATTCAAATAATACCAATAAAGTAATTGGAGAAATTAAAACACTCCCAATCAAACTACCTAGAGGTGGGCTGGGGTTGTAGCTCAGTGGTAAAGTACTTGCCTAGCATGTGTGAGGCACTGGGTTTGATTCTTAGCACCACATATAAATAAATGAATAAAATGAAGGAAGGTCCACCAACAACTAAACTTATATAAAAAAATAATTTTAAAAAATAAGTATTAAAATAAACAAATAAACTACCCAGAGGTGACCACTCTCAATGTTCTGATGAAATCCTTCAGGTTTTTCTCTATGCCGATAGCACATGTGTGTGCAATGTTATATATATGGGATTATCTTTACCTGTCTTTGCCACTTGGTGATCTGATGTGCTGTGGGTGTGCAGCCAGTTTCACTGTTAATGACTATGCCTATCACTTTGCATAAGTTATGTTGCTGACAATTTAGATAACTTCCATTTATGCCCACTTCAAAATAATATTTCAGATAAGCATTTTTTGTTCATTTTTCTCCCTCCCTTTTGCAGTTAATGGTGAAATTACAGATACAAGTGGCATGGCTCATTTATGTCTTGATAAATGCTGACGAAGCCCGCTACCAGGACTGTATGAGCACACCCTCTTGATGTTTCTTTTCCCAGCACTCTGCTCCTCCCTGATACCCACAGTTGCCAAGAATGTTCCATCCCTATGGTTCAGACATAGCATTACTATTTCTGAGAAGCTTTTCTCATCTTACCCAGAAGTTTGCTGACTTCTTCTTTTGTTCTCTGAAAGATCCTTCCACATACCTCTATTATGGCTCTTATACCTTGCAAAGAACCTGTTCTGCATGCCTGTCTAATGCATGGCTGCTGGTTTCTAAAGCACAGAGATCACAGGAGGCCAAGCACACAAGAGCATGGTATTATCCCAAGCTCTGACTTCCAACTGTCTAACCAAATACTGGCTTTGTCACTAGATGTGTACTGTTGAGCAAGCTATTTAGTCTCAAAGTTTTCATTTCCTCATCTGTAGAAGAGAGACAGAAATAGAACCTACCTCGTAGAGCAGGTGTGGGAACTTACATGAAATACTGTGTGTAGTTAGTGACAATAATGAAGAAAGCAATGTCAACTGAGTGATCATTTTGTACCAGGCATTGTGCTGACAACTACTTGGCACCCTCTGTATTTTTTTTTTTTTTTGGTGAGTGAAGAATTCTGCAAACTATTTTCCACACACACTTTTCCAATCAGCACCCAAGTCTTAACGACATGTTTGGTGAAAAGTCTACCTCAAGTCTTCTATTGACCTTTCCTTCATCTTTCCTTGACACCCAAATTTCTGCTTCCCTTCTGAAAGTTAAAGCAGTTGACATTAGTCTGCCTTGTATTTTGAGTTTTTACACGTGGGTCATATCCTCCACACTGGATATGAGTCCCTGAAGATAAGTAATACAACAGTTTATTCACATTTTTCTCTCCTTACACAATTAGCAAAGTTATTAGAATAGGCAAATATAAGCTGTTTTATATACATAGTGTCCACCAAAGTAGTAAAAGGTAATGCTATTTTAAAGTTTATATTGCTAGCAAAGACTTTACATAAATAAAATATTATCAATAATCTTCTGACTCGTTTGCTGTGTTATCTTTACATTCTCTTTATTACAGATGAGCAATCTCAGGCAGAGAGATGTTCAGTTGTTTGTCCAAAGACCTACAGCTATTGACTAGTAAACACAATACTTGCACCAAGTCAGAATGACTCCAGAGACTGTGTGTGGGCCACCACGTTATCTTGAAGAATGGCAGGAATAGAATGTTACTGACCAGAGATGATTCGTCTTTGGGGAAAGTGCATTCAGGCCAAGCAACATCCGGAAATAACTCAAGACTTGCATAACTCTCAGGATGCCTTTTGGGAGAAGGGAGAAAAAAGCAGGGAAACCTCTAGTGCATTTCCAAAAATCAGAAGACCTGTGCATAAGATCTTATCACCTGAGGTACTGAAGCAGAAGACTAAAGATATTCACCCAGAAGAATCTGCAAACATCAGCAATCATCGGGAAAGGGCTGCCCAAGAATGCCAGGGGGGTATCACCTCTGTGGGTGCTCTCCACGCACCCTAGAGCACTAGTAAGACATTCACATCTGTTCACATCTGCCTTTGTTTCTGCCTGCACCTGTCACTGAAGCTTTATCAGTCTCCTCATCCAAGTTCAAATCCCACAAACAGTAAAGTCTAACTCAGAACCAAGGAGGGAAAAATCTTCCAAGATATGCTGTTCCAGATCTATAAAGAGGAAAAGTATAGAAGGAGCTGATAATGATACCAAGTTAACCATGGGGTTTCAGAAATATGGTGATAAATGACAAAACTTGAACAAGGCCAATGGTGAATAGTATAATCCACCATTAGCAGGAGAGTCAGGTATAGAAGGACAGCCTCATTCTATACATTTCACTGTCTGACTTAACTATAAAAAAATGCTTGCCTAGGTAGCCACAGGCATCTTCAAGGAGGGGGTATGCATGTGTTGGTCTGTAGGGATCTGATGGGTACATAGGAGCATGAAGAATATTCCACAAGCTTGAAATGGCCGTCATGGGACTCAGCAAACCAAATGGAAGGACTATTCATCTAAATGTACATTTTTAGGCATTTCTCATCCCTGTCTCCAGTTCCCAGCCCAACATGGGCAGTGAATAAATAATTGCTGAAAATAACATGCCATGTTTAGAACATCTCGACCCCTTCAGGCAGTGGCCGTGAACACTCCTGCCTTCTATTATCTATTAAAAAAGAAAGGAAAAAAGAAAGAAAATTCCAGGACCAGTAAGAATTAATAAAAGTTGCTTTTTATTCCAAAAACTCACTAGCTCAGAGTGAGGCTGAGCCTCATCAGAATGAGGCTGCTTTTTATTCTTTTTTAATACAATTTTTCCTATGTATCTCACTCATGTCTATAAAGATATGACAGGGTAAGAGAGGGAAAGAACAAAATGGTAAGCAAACCAGATATTTAGATGTAAATAGGAAACACACACTTGTTCTGCATTCAAGAGGTACAGGATTTGACAACCATTACCCTGAGAACAGCCCTCTTGTTGCAGATTTCTTCTCTCATCTGCCCATTTCCAGCGACAGAGCCATCATGAAGAAGGATGTTCAAAGACATCACATCTATAACCTTTGCCAAAGGCACACACAATCTTTGGAAGGAAGACTTTTATTTTCCCTGTCACCTTTAATGCTGGATACACCAGCTGAAAGCTGAATTCCAAGTATAAGGTCACTGCTCGGAGACTTCCTAAAGACACAGAGCTTGAAAAGAAATCCTTTCTGAATGTCACCCTAATTTCAGCTCACATTTTCCTGATCTAACCCAGATGCACTAATTGGCCCTGCTGTCAACAGAAAAAAATAAAATAAAATAAGACATTATTTTCCAACATTCCCCCATAGAGGCAATGGTGCCCGTATGAGTCCAGGTCTCAGTTCAGGGTAATTAATTGAGATACACACAGGAAATGTCTGATGCACAATTTTGTAGCTCACAAAGCCATGTTCTTTCTCTGGCAAAGAATCCTGTGTATTTTGTCTTGCTTGAGGATTAGAAAGAACCATTTAGAGATCCAAAGCAAGAGAGTCAGAGAGTGAGTGTTTACCTCTTTCTCATACTTTGAGAATTCAGCAGTTTCATTCTTTTATAATCTACATTCCATAGCACCCCCCCTTCCCTCTTGCACCACACAGAGCAAGGCCAAATCTCTCAAGCTACTGACCACATCCATCTAATAGACGAGTGTTATTTTACATGAGCAGAATATTAAGAGACAATTACAAATTAGCCAAGGGCAACTGAGGATTTCACCAAAATTAGAGGATTTGGCAACAGCAAGCATTCATCCTTACACAAGAACTGGCTGAAATTAAGTATATTCAGCCTCCTTTAGGACCCTTGAATGCATTGTCCTCCCAGCCCTGTGTGCTTTTTCTGTGCTCAGGTGCTACCCACTGTGCAGCTCACAAACCAGTAGATCAACATCACCTGGAAGTTTATTAGAAATGGAAATTCACTCGCCCCACCCCAAATCATCCAATCAGAATCTCCAGGAAAAAGAGCCTAGCAATCAGTTTTCACTAAATCCTCAAGTGATTCGTACACATAGTAGGGTTTGGAAAACCCTGCACTATGCTGATTTTTTTTTTTTTAATCTGCCTAGGTTTGTACCCCCACCCTTGGGCCTTCATTATTTTAGGAATTTGACATGGAGAGTGAAAACAAAAACACTGGTTTTCATCTCCAGTATGTTCAACATAAGTGGTACAATTATTTTTTTTTCCCCTAGCCAGGATTATATTATACAGACTAGTTGCTTTGGGACCTGCCAGAAAGCTTCAACTCATAGAGGGTGAGTAAACTCCATTGACACATTTGGTTATTAGTCAGTGACTTATCCCTGATTTGTTTTGCTTCAGAGGATCTCTGAAAACTGCCTGATTTATTCCTTTGTTCTCTGGAGCTCCGTTATTTTGCCATTCTGATTTTATCTCCTCCCCAAAGGGCAGCAAAAGAAGTCTCAGGTTAAAACCAAAGTGAGAGAAAGGGCAAAAATGGTCAATCCCCTTCCCAAACACGTTTAATCCCACAGGTCCTCTGGCTTGAACCACTTGCCTACATTAGAGTGCAAAGTGACACCTCTCCCACTAGTGACAGGAGCTTAGCATCCTTCAATCACCATGCAAAGCTAGATCCCTTCTGCCTAAAGAAAGCAGCTTTAAATGGCAGCCCCACTGAGTAACATCATAGGCTGATAATAGCTCTGTTAGATGCTATGTAAAGCATCTTGACTAAACTCTTCATTACCATTTGAAAACATCAGATGCTTTAGAATTGCTTCAGGTCTTTTAAAATCTCATCTTCTACTCCTGGCAGGACTAAGAAATTCAGTAAGCCAGAATAGAGCCTCAGCCCCGAGATTCAAAATTGCTATGCCATGTAATAGTATTTCACATCTCTCTTTAGACCACCCAAAGCTGAATGGTCTAATTGTTCATGCTCAATTTATTTGTGCTCCTTGGTTGCGTTCACATGGACAGCGTGGAAAAAGCATTCCAATTAGCAACTGGTAGTTACAGTAATTGAGGAATCAGCTTCAAGGTTATGGTATTGATTCATTTTGATAATATTATATAAGCTGTGAAATTCTCTGATAGTTCAATGGACATGGAGAGCTACTGAGGTAATAGCACATGCTTAATAATATTTCACACAACACAACAGATTTGAAAATGCATTTCAAAATATGTACTTTTCAGCTTCACCATGAATTAGCATACAGGAATTCCATGGACCCTGATATCAGCTCAGAATTGCAGCAAGGAGTCAGAGATATTTTCCCTAACAATAACTTTAGAGTGAATAAACCTGCCCTTTTTTCATCAAAACTGGACCTAAAATGTAGTCACTGGTGTCAGAACCCAGTCTGGAATGCCAGGATTATCTCTGAGCTTCACAGAAAAACACATAAATGAATGAAAACTATGAGCTGCCTCTAGGTACTCAGCCCTAGAAACTGGCTTTGGCTAACAGAGAAGGCTTAGCCTATAGCAGCTTCTTTTGTTTGTCCCTAAATAATTGAGGATGCTAACCCCACCACCACTGGGCAGGAATGCTGCGAAGGGATCAGACTTGAAGGAAAAGCAGCTGAGAATATGCTAGAAGTCTCTATGTGCATATCCTGCAAGTCCATCTCAGCTAAGGCGCAGGGACTCAAAGGAGCAAAACCCAAATGCAGTCTGGTTTGTGTTGGGTCAAGTCCAAAACGCTCAGTTCTCACTCAAGGCCTCTGAATTTGGTCTCTGTATCTGACTTCCACTGCTCTGCCGCAGGAATGCTGGTTTCACCTCTCTCCTAGGGACAACCTGTGTACGTCTGCTCGTGTGCCAGCAGAGTTGGTTTGCAGTCTTCGCCCTTATCTGAAGAACATCACTCTCTCTATATATGAGGGTTTTTTTCCTTGAAGGCAAACTCTGCCCCATCTCCTTCTCCAAGAATATTTCCTAGAGTCCCAAGCCTCAATCCTTTCCTTGTCTCTCTGCTTCACCACTAGTGAGATAAACTACTAGGCATGTGGCAGGTCCCACACACTCAGTCACCTTGCTGTCCCCTGCAGAAGGCATCCGTGAGTGCCTGCTCCATTTGTTTCTATTTTTGCTTCTTGGTATTTAAATTGCATATCATGCAGAGGCTTTGCTGCTTCACTCACCATTTTGAAGGTGACAACATTCGATTTCACTAATTGCTTCAAAGTAAGAATACAGGAGAGGGAGGAAGAACGAGGCAGGTGGTGTGTGAGAGGTGGTCCTCCTGGACCTCAGCATTGTGCCTCAGTAGAGAGGAGAGCCCAGCTGTCTGAGTCAGTACAAACTTAATAAATCAGGAATGGTAATAAATCAGCAGCGTTTGGGGAACTCCAATAGAAACATTAATGCTTCTGAATGCAACTTATGCCTGGCCAACAAGAGCAGGGCCGCACTCATGCAAATGCAAGCTTAAAAAGTCTATGATTTGGATGAAGTCTAGTACTGATTATGCTCTAATTCAACAAATACATACAGAGCATCTATTGTATGCCAGGAGCTGCTCCAGGTGCAGGTGGAGAGCAGCTTTCAAGGCAGACACTGTCCATCCACATGTGCCATACATACTAGTACCAAGAGGAACATACCACGTAGGTGGCAGAAGCGTTCAGTTTGTTCTCTGCCTCTGCAATTCAGGTTTTGAGATAGTTTTTGCAGGATGGGTAGGAGTTTGCCAGCAGGTAACAGCATGCACAGAAGCATGACATTTTAACATTGTGTGATTTATTTAGGAAATTACATACAGGTTCAGAGGCAGGGGCAGAATCTGCAGTGACCAGGACACTTTTCATGGAAAAATCTTAAATTCCCAGTAAACCAGAACACTTGGAATCATAGTCAAGGGTTGACTATAGATTTACGGTAGCTTTTCCTTCAACTTTGGATGAAATCCCTAAATGAACTAAAAATAATCTTTGTCAACATCCACTTTGGCTTCAGAAGCATCAGATAGTAAACTACCTACATGAAAAGAGTAGAGATGATTCATAGCTCCTCTTTCCTCTGGGTCACCCATGCCACCAGGCCTGCTTTAGAGTCCTGCACACAGTGATGCAGCTGATGCCCAATTATCTAAAAATAGGCACAACCAATGCATAGCAAAGAAGGAAAAGGAATAATCTAACCCATCCACAGACCACACCCATCATACCACAATGGGGAAATCTTCCTGGGGGGCCTCTAGCTGGGGAAGTCCCTCCCTACATTTCTTCTGGCTGCTACCAGTGCATCTTTATGTCCTTGATAAAACACATCAGTTATCCCATTAAATTCATGTGCAGAATGGTGATTACAATGGTGCACCACCATTCCAATAGCTTTGTTTATGGTGGTGTGCAGGGTAAATATTTTACTTTCTGATTAGTGCTTGAGTTTTATCAGCCAGCACTAAAACCGGGGCAGAGTGACTGGAGACACGAATCGAGATATTTACCAGCGCAAGGAGATGATACGCAGATGCTAATGGAAGCTCTGGGGGTAGTTTTCCAGGCTGTTGAATGTAATTTCTCACATCCCAAAATGGCTGTAAATGGAAACACCCTGAAAAGAATTCTCTAATGGCTATGTGTATGCAGCAGGGGATCATTGCAAAGTCAATGCGCTATGCAAAGCGGATATTCACTCATTCATTCATTTGGTATGGCATATGCTTAGGATGTGGAATGAAACATGGAAACTCTTTGTCCCTCTGTCTGCTCATTTTGTCTCCCTGACCCCAAACTCCATCTCTGATGAGATACCCTTCCTTCCAAGATGGAGGCTAAAACTCCTCCTCACTACCCTCCCAAACTTCCCAGTGACTCATGTCTCCTGAAGAATCACAGACATACATCTATTGGCATAATTAGCAAATTATTAACTCTTTGCTTACCCGCTTTATATAGTTCACTGATTTATAATTGCTTAAGAGCAAAGAACATGATTAATGCTTCATTGTATTTAATTCAAAGTCTTTTTCAAATGTGCCCTTCATCACACACACACACACACACACACACACACACAATCACCATCTGTTAATCTATCATCTATCATGCCACTGAAGCCAGATTTAAAGATAGGTAGTTAGTGTAGTTAGGTAAATTGGGTCTAATATCAAGTAAGGTAAATAAAATGGAGGCCATTATAGAGAATGGAGTCCAGGAAACCAGAGCAGCACTTGGGGAAATTGAAATGTTAATGTCCCCAAGGCCTGGGACCCATTCTAAGGAACTGGTAATGAAACAGCTCCCAGCAAACAGGGAAATGCTGATCAAAAGCTGCCCCAGGACCTTCCTGCCCAGATTACTACTTCAGCCCACCTATCTCCCACCTTTTGGGCCTTCCCACCTGCATTCTACCACTGAAAGATAAAGGGATAAAGACTTGAGTGTGGGAAAGCTGAAAGAAGACCTTAGCTATAAAAGAGGGAAGACCTCCCCCTTCCACGGATTCTACCTTTTGGGTCCCCTTCTTCTTCCGGGGAGAAGTCCTTTCTGCTGTTCTTTAATAAAGCTTCTACTTTCTACTCTAAACTTGCCTCGGCGTGCTTCCCTGGTCTTATTCTTCAACATTTGGGGAAGCAAGGACTCGTCACCAGTAAACAGCGGTAACACCACCACTGATTTTTCTGACTTCCAATTTCAAATTATAGCACCAAGTTAATTTTTTGCATAGAAGAGAACTTAACCTAACCTAGATAAATCTCAATTGTTGAACCCACTGAAGTTAAGGCTAATAATCTGGTCCTAATCAGTAGCAAGATTAGACCTCGGAGACTTGTGCCTCTATTTTATGTTTACTCATACTTATTACTCCCAGAACAAACACCATTGCTTCCAACCAATGCACATAGCTTCAATCTTCTTGAGAAAATTTCCTCTCTCTGAAAGTGGAAGTCCCTTGGAATAAAGGTTACAGGCCTCATATCTACAAAGAATGTGAACTATGTCCCATCCATTCCTTTCCTTGATGCTGTTCATTGCACATACTACATTGTCTCTTGCAATAATTTGGCACAAATACCTAGGCTATAATTGTCAAAGGAAAGGAGAACATGGTAATTAATAACACAACTCTCAGTAAATTAATCTTTCCCCTTTCCGATTTCACTTCGAGCAAAGTGCACGGCAACATAACAGACTATACCCTGCCTCAGCCTTCAAGTAATAATCCACCCCAACAACTCTCTACTGAAAGAGCAATTAGTTGAATTGTATATTGCAAGCCAAGCAAATTTTTCCATGATAAAAGAACTTGTTTCATGTTATCTTTTTCTTTTGCATGCCAAAGATTAGAAAACACAAATTCCAGTGCCTTAATTATCTATATTACAAATAGCTGATAGCTTACAGATATGCCCTCTCCTGTAAGAAACTGACAGTAAAGAATTGAGAGACGAGTGCTTTATTACAAAGACTCATCATCTGTATGTTTAATGCAAGAAAAATAAAGTGACGTGATTTTGAAAATGGGCTGATGGGATGCCTGGACTTAATTTGGGGCTTGGAAGAAGAGAAAATGTCAAAACATCTCTAACAAAGGTCGCTTAAAAGAGCAAGCCAGTGGAATTGCCTGTATGCTGACTTTCTCAAAGGGGAACCCTTCATCATTGTGAACTGGCTCCAGGAAAAAATAAGCAGAAGAAGAAGGAGAAAAAAATAGTGGATCAAAACAGTAGTGGGTGCTCTGTGATAGAAATGTCCTCCCAGACTGAAATGGGTAGCCATCGATGTCTCTTGGTTTTACCTTTGCACAGACCAAGCCAGAAGTGCCTGGAAAACTAGTTCAGTAAAAGAAAGATGTCCAGATTTTCTCTTTTGTCACAGTCACCACAGTTGGAAAAGTCCTCATGTATGATACTGTAAGGGTAAAAGAAATTGAAGTTAAAGCGTAAAAGTTAAAGGGTAAAAGACCAGGTGTTGTAAAGTTTCTAAGCTGTAAGGTCTGAGTTAAAATGTAAAGGATTAGGTATTGTTAGGTTTCTATGCTACCTGCAAAACCTGAAATTTCTGTAGCTGTTGAGACAATGCTTGGAACTGCCCAGTAAATATTTCCCCTGACTATTGGTTGTTTAATAAGGGCTCTGTGTGGTCACACGTAGGCATTGCAGGGCCTGGACCAATCAGTTTAAATGTAACCCCCTCCTTAGGAATGACCTATCACTCCAGCCTGACCTGTTCCTGCCAATGAATGAACCAATCATGTTTAGGAGTTGTTATTCAATTTTCCCGCGCCTCATGATGATTTGTTCTGATGTATACAAGGCCCTCCGCCCTCCCCAAAAAGTGTACTTAAGCAGTGCTCAGCCCCTGCTCGGGGCTCTGGGCTGCTTTCCCTTCTTGAGTGGGCACGGAGCCCCAGCATGCTGGTTCAATAAATCCCCCTTCTGCCAATTGCATGAGTGGTCACTTGGTGGTCTCTATCTCCGACATTTCGCGGGATCCTTACAATACCACTTTGACATTGACAAAGAGATGATAGTTAATCTTTCCCCTCTTGCTGACATTTGCATTTTAATGAGAACTGTGTTTTGAGCATAAAGATTGGAATTTTTATCCTGGAATTTCAAGTGTTCTTGGAGCAATTGGTGGGGAATGTATGTGGGTAGAGCATGGGTGTCCAGTGCCTTCTCTCTGACACCTAGAAGACCCAGAGTGATCTTGGTTATGCCTCACATAGGACTTCTCTACCCTCACTGCTCACCATCTCAAAGGATCCTTCTACTGCTATCTTTGTAGTTTTTCTTATTTTATTCCCTTGTCCCTCCATTCCCTATTATGTATTTCTCAACTAGTTTTTTTTTTGTTCCAATCATACCACCTTATCAATAGCATCTAAATGATATGTTAATTGAAGTTTTAGTTGAGTAATATAATAATTTAACCATGATCTTCAAATTATAAGGTCTTTTTCTTTCTGTTATTATTAAAGTCATGCCTAATTGCCCAAATGTTAATCCCTTTGCATTTTTTTTTTTGCAATAGTTAACATAAGAGAGTTTGCAAATTTTTTGGTACATGATGAAGTAAGACTGAAAGAACAGTTAAAGAATGGTTTCATTTTGACAACAAAGAAGAGATGAGAATAATTCCATTCATCTCTGGAAAACAAACGTTTGTCATGCATGAAGAACTAATGTCAGGGGACAGATATTATGACACCTTTAAAATGACTCAGTGTGTTCTTACTGATTTTGCAGAGAAGCAAAGTGAAACTCAGAGATAGGTTAAATAATTTGCCTAAGAATACTTCTAGCTAATGTCTGAACCAAGTTTCAAATTCAGAGGAATTCAGTAAAAAAGAGGAAAGAACAAGAAAACAGGACCAAAGAGAACCCATGCTCCACCCGCATACATTCCCCACCAATTGCTCCAAAAACACCTGAAATTCCACAATAAAAATTCCAATCTCTTTGCTTAAAACATAGTTCTCATTAAAATGCAAATGTCAGCAAGAGTGAAAAGATTAACCATCAATTCTTTGTCAATGTCAAATTCATGACAGTTACCTTTGAATCTCTTTCTGAAATCTGACTTTGATAGGGAAAAAAGAAAAAAAAAAAATCCAGGGTGTCAGAGGGAACCAGGACCCTATGTACTCAGGCTTGGGTGGGAGCTACTACTTTGGTATTTTGGTCCTAGTACCTGTGTACCAGGACTTTGTCATTCATAGATCTTCCCTAAAAAAAGTGGCCATAATTTAAGAAAAATCACATTTAAAAATAGAATTAAATAAGCATTAAGATTGAAAACACCTCTGCCTTAACTCAGTGTATTTTTTTAACACTAATCTCCAACTCCTAAAGAGATGTTTATGCCATCTGTTTAATGCTGCCTACATGGCCAGCTTCACAATGGGTTATTTTTGATCCCTTTGTATATCCAGTATTTCTTAAGGGTTGTCAACAGGGAAGCTTTGTGCCTTCAGATATGTTTTATAACAATTCAAGAGCAAACAAATTCATGCTATGGAGTTTTAAGGAGCACCCACCCCAAAACCAAACCAGCTACCAACCAAGGATCATTAAAAAGCTCTGTCCTAGAAACAAAAAGATAGAGAGAGGACGCGAGGAAAGGAAGAGGAAGAGAAGAAAAAAGGGAAGGAGCAAAGAAGGGGAGGAAAAGTTAATCTATAAAATTCTTTCATTCTACAGATTAGCTTTTTCAAGCTTATTTCCAGAGACTTCATTTAATACTTTATACACAGTTGATGCAGAAAAACAAAACAAAACAAAAACTAACATAGAAAGCTAACACAAGTTTCACACTTTTGACAGCTTCTATCTTTCTTTTGTACTGTCATCAACATAAGGACATAACCAAAATGTACTCCCCAGTACCTCCAGTAGTTTGATTTTGTCTTTGTAAAACCTCCAGCACTCAAAACTGATTTACAATTTGGCTATTGTCTGCAAAGAACAATAGTAAAAAAAGACTTAAACGTAAGGAATGGCAATGAATGTCATCGATGATGATGATGATGATGATGATGACGAAGAAGATGGTTGCTAATGAAAGATACAATTAATATGATGTGAGTTATAATTTCAATGTTTGCACCATTTGCCTACTTGATTTTAAATTATTTGCACAATTTTGTGTTCGGATACACACATAATCTATGATTTTGATGTGTTCAGTTTACTGCTATCCAAAGGAACTAAAATTATCAGTTCTTTTAGTTTCCATGTGTCCTGTCTACACTTTGACTTTCAAGAGAGGCAAATACCACCTCCTTAGAGACAAAGTTCTGAAGATTTGGCAACTACCATGGCCTCTTCCTACTGTGATAGGAAGGTCTCCCCTGAAGGGCAAGGTTCTCCTGATGGGAATCCCTTATTTACCTATGAGGACTATGATAGAATTTTCTTTCTCCCTCCATGGACAGTTGGCCCAAGCCATATTGCTCTTACATATGAGGACTTCAGAGAAGAAAATCATGCTCAACACTGCTTGGGTCAAGTTTTATTGACTTGTGTCTGGGAATAGTCTTATGGAACTTGACATCTTGATATTTAAGAAAAAAGGAACATTAGGGTAGTTTCAGAAAACAAATTTAAAAGTTATCTTTACTATATGTTCAGTGATTGGTTTTGTTTTTCTTTTTTTAAATGTGTATGTTAATATCATATTGAGAAATACGCCAAAATACCTCAGAACTTTCTGTGCGACTGCAGACTCTAGTATGGTATACATGATTTTTATCTAGTATATCATGTTTAATAATCAGTTATTTAGCTTAGGGCCCTAGAGAAGTTCATGAACTAGTGATATCAAATGTCTGAGAGGAGGAAAAAGTTAAATAAATGTACTTTTATGGCAAACATACACTTCAGACCCAACACCTATCTTCAGAGTGTGTAAAAGTAAAAGTTTATTGAGAGAGAATCTATGCACTTGAGAAGCTTTAATCCATATAGGATCCTATAAGTTAGAACAGAGATAGAATTTTGAGTTAATCAGGGATGATCAAGAACACTTGAAGAAAATAAAGAAAGACCTCTTCCTTAAGGTACATATAATAAATCTTGGAAAATCCACCCAGTAGAGGGGGCTGTAGGCTTAAGAGTTCTACTGCCATAATATGCAAATAGGGCAAATCTAAAAATTGCATGTATTGGAATATCCCTAGGAGACACTTGCCACAGCAAGGGGTATATCAAATATATCTATGTATCAAATACATCTCTTTCTACATATTTACCTGTTCATTTCCTTATATATATATCTTTATAACCACCATTATAAAAATTAGACTTCTGATTGGGATTTGGATAAGGAGAATAAGTGAATGAAAGGTTGTATTTAATTCTAGGAACTGATATGTGTGGAAAAGTGAAGAAACTGATAAAAAATATATTTGGTGTTCTTTTCCAAAAGCTTAACAAATTCTGAAGTTTCATTGTAAGTGCAAAATTTATTAGAATAATTCAGTTTTCTTAGTTCTTGTGGGATTGTTAGCAAGCTCTTGTTGCATTTGGAAGTTCTGATATGCTGTATAGTGTGGTTCTTGGATGGGGTGGAATAGACTAGTAGCTAATATGCACATCCATTTCCAACAGTCTTGTGCTAGCAAGTGCTCTTTAGGTTATATTGAAAATGACCTAAATGCAGGACATGGGATTCAACACTCTTAATAAATGAGGCAAAAGAAACTTGCCCAGAAAAGTGATGGGCAAGATACTTGAAGTAAGTTCTGGAGGCTGAGTTTTAGTGGAATATATTAGTTAGTTTCAACAAGAGGCTGTCTCCTGATCTACACACAGTGAGTCATTAATCTGAGTTCAATAAAGATTTTTTAAAAAAAGCATTGAGTGCAACTCATAGGAAAGTCATCAGTAATTAAGTGATGTTGATGGAAATGTTCTTTTCTTCTCCCATCCAGAATGGCATTAGGGAGTAGCAGCCAGGAGAGCCCCAGAGTCCAGTGTGTCTAGGACTTGACACCCGTGAGATGTTGTAAGGCATGAGGCCAAGAGATGTCACCACAGAGACCAAGAAGCTGTAACTGGACCATTGCAATGGGCTCCCAGGGAGATTATGTAAGGTCCAGAAATCTTCCACTGCAGGAGAGAATTTTAAAGACCTAGTAATTTCAATGTTAGTTCAAAGCCAAACAGATTCCAATCACCCTGTGTTATTATTCATACTTAAAAAAAATTCTCCTCGGGCTACATCTAACTAAAATAAAATGCACAAAAATGATAAATTGGTTTTTGCAGGTCCATGGGTTGCCTTTGCCAGTGAAGACATATTGCCAGTTTATTCTGTAAACTTTCCATAGGGGAAGTAGTTATTTCATCATATTTTCAGTGGGCTCTTCATAAGAGAAAAGCAAAAATGTGAGGTTTTTGCAATGACCTTTTCATTTTCCTTTAAGAGATTTCTTGAATTGACCAAATAATGAAATAGGGAACTTGATATAGAATTCAATGTCACTGCTTTCACCGAGTATGATATCCACCCTTTTCTTGCTTCAAATGTAACAACAGATTTCATTACAACCATTTTAATAAATAGCCAGCATTTGGCAATATAAATTTATATTACCTTAAACTTTCAATGTCTTAAATATGTGGAGCATAACAACTTCATATAAGGGCTGAAATAATTTTAGAGCTAATATAGACTTTAGAAAATATATAGGTAATACAACCATTTGTGGATGAAAAAATAGAGTAAGGGATATTATTGAACTTCCTAAAGTGACTCAGCAGAGCCATAAATACAATATAATCTCTTGATTCCAAGTCTTCTAATTTTTAAGGTTAATGTAAGTTTTAATTTAAAAAATTGCAATAATGATAGTAATTCTAATTTTTTTGATTACATGATTTTTAAGTGCTTTTGGCATTAACAACTTTAAAGACTTAATGTAAACAAGACAAAGTAATAACAAACAAAAACATTGGGCTTTTACAAGGTTTCCTGTCATATTTCCACAGAGTATGGTAATCATGGCTCAGCCGACCAGACCACTGAATAGTATCCCAGATGGAACCAAATTAAACAAATAGCACAAATGATACAATGTACATGCTTTGCTTCCTCTGCATTGGCCCAGAGATTGAGTGAAGCGAGATGAGCAGTTGGTCAATTCAGATTGAAAATAACTGCCCTTGACTTAGAGGAATAAAAATAAAGTCCCTTATAAGGGAAGACAGCAAAAAATGAACTGTTATGCCATATTTGCAGAGGGCACAGTCAAAGGCATTAGGACTTCCAGTGTCATAAGAATGGTGTGGTGGGGGGAGAAGAAAAGAGATGTTCCAGAACATATGGAGAGTTTCCTCTGTGCAATTATGTGTGATCAGGTTAAAACATCTTTTCTTCTTTTTTATTTCTCCTTTCTTCTCTTTTCTTATCCTAATTCATTTAATGACATACTTAGGAAAGATTGTTCCCATTACTTATGTAGATAGATATGAGTCCTAAAAAATTGTAGTCACCAAATAGGATGCAGTTTAACTATTATATACATTACATTTATATAAATATAAAAATTGTTGGAGTGTTTTTTAAAGAACATGATGAATTGAGTGAAAAAAAGAAACTGCAGACGAAAACACAGAAAAAAAAAAAAACAAAAACAAACAAACAAAAAAAAAACACAGAATCCAGATTGGTCTGCCTCAGATATGATGATCTTAGGGAAAATTACAGATCCCAGGGGAAGTCATCAGGTTCTTAACTGAGAAGCTTATTTTAGAGCAACAGACTGGTTAGATCTTTCTCATATTCACACTACTACTGACCAAACATGTTACCCTTGGGAAGGAGGATCAGGCTTCCCCAGAGAATGAGTAAGTTTTGAACTCAACTGTGGCCAAAGTACCTGATAAGAACTATTTAGAGGAAGGACAGTTTATTTTGGCTCCCAGTTTCAGAGGCTTAGTACCTGATTGACTGAATCCATAGCTCTGGGTCTGAGATGAAGCAGAACATCATGGCAAAGGTTGTGGTGGAGGAAAGCAGCCCAGGACATGGCAACCAGTAAGAGAGAGCTCCACTTTCCAGGGGTAGAATCTAAACCCCAAAGGCACATCTACAGTGTCTTGCCTCACCCAACCACACCCTACCTGCTTCCAGATACCACCTAGTTAATCCATATCAGTAGATTACAATTACATTAAAGAAGTAGTAACCAGGTCAGTTTCAAGATGGTAGAATAGAAAAGGTCGCTTTCCTGCCTGCTCTGTGGCATGAAACCAATAAAGCAGACAGGCAGATTCTCAGCAAGGTTGATGTACAACAACAAAAAAAGAGGTGGGGTACTTTAGGGACTTTACTGGAAATTAATGCCAGACACTAAAGCACATTGGGGACTCAGGAGGTTGGATATAATAAAATAAGGAAGAAACCCCTGGCATCACAGTGGTCCCTCCATGAACAAAGTTGAAGGATAAGGGAATTAAAGGAACCCACATTTTTAGGAGGACTTAGGCTTGTCTGGGTACAGAGAGTTTAGAGATTGAAGACACTGCCCAATTAAACTGAAAGGCCCATTGCACAATATCCTTGAAGGGGAAAGAAACCCCATCTCTCCTGGTGGTAAGCAGAGGGGAGAGGAAGGAACCATTTTGCAGCTGCAGTGTGGTAGGGGCTGGCCATTAAAGGAGCCTATTTCTGGCAAACCCTAGTCTGATCTGAAATACAGGCCTAGAAAATCCACACTACAAGACAGAGTGTGCCTAAGTGACCAGGAGAAAATCAAACATGGAGAGGGGTTTACACAGAGGAAAACTGGTCATGAAAACCCATCTGGCTCTCCTCATTCGCTCAAATCTGGCTGCTTACTAGGCCAGTTAGGAGAGATGCTCCTGGCCTGGATTTCAAAAGTGGGGCGGTGTGAAGGATCAAGTTTGGAGATTGAACCGGAGGCCAAGAAACAGGTGGTCCACAGGTGAAAGAGTGAACTATGGATTAACCCTCCACCACATGAAATCAGTGGAAACCAGGGGAGATCCTTGGTGTGCAGTCTTCCAGCATGGATTGGCAATTGCTGGGCCCTGGAGGTATGCTGATTTAAAATCTTCAGACCAACTCGCAAAAAGTGAAAGGCATGGAGCCTACAACAAGCTTAAACCCTACCTCCAGGAGTTTTGCCTACAGGATTAACTCTCTCACTGTAGCAGCTCCACCCTGAGGGTAAAACAAGCATCATATTCCAGCTGACTCCACTTAACACTTCCGAGAAGGGAAGCTGAGAATCTTTTGAACTCCAAAGGAAACAACCCTTTATATTCATTGAGATATTTTTTCCTTTCCTTTTATTTTTCCTTTTCTAAAATATGTTTAATTGTGCCCTTCATAGTTCATGAACATTTATACATGTTCGTATTTGTTTTCTTCTCACTTCTAGTAAATTTTTGAAGCCAGTTATTTGTCATGGATCAGTTTTTTGAGGACTAGGATGTTTAATTAGTATATTTCAATTTTGTTTTGAATTATTTTATTTTTATTTTTCATTTTAAATTTTTAAAATTGTTACTTCATATATTTTTTTTCACACATATCTGTTTCCCTTGATTCTATTTGTCTCTTTTCTTCTACTAAAGTCCAACCTCTATTATTCTCTCCTTCATTCATCCTTTGTTTTTTGCTTCTATCTTCTCTCCTCCTTCCTCGTTATCATCACAATCTATATCACTTCTGTCCCTGTCTAACTTTTGAAATTGTAAACACTTTTGCAAACTTAATGTTTATATTATAGGCAATAACTGATCATATCAATTTGTTTGTTGTGACAACACTGCAGACATCATAGCAGAAACTGTTTGGTTTAGTGTTCTATATGGTTTGCACTGTTTGTTCTTATTATTTTTCTCCCCCTAAATGGTGAGGTACTGGAAAATTTTAAGGACAATATAAGTCTAAGTAATAAAACACTATTCCCTCAGATCCCTGCTGTTAGATGAGTAGACACACAAACAACATAAATAAGCAAGAGAACGAGTCACCCCAAACAAACCAAGATATTTCAATAATAGAATTCATCAACATCACCATGGTTGAAATGTCAGAGAAGGAATTTAGAATGTACATAGTTGAAATAATCTTTGAGGGAAAATATTGTGTAAGGAATGAAATCAGAGAGAAAATGCAGGAAGTGAAAGATCACTTCAATAAAGAGAGATTCTGAGAAAAAGTCAAGCATAAATCCTTGAATTGAAGGCAATCAATAAACCAAATTAAAAATCCAATGGAAAGCATCACCAACAGACTAGACCACTTGGAAAACAGAGTATCAGGCAATGAAGACAAAATATATAATCTTGAAGTAGTTGACCATTGAGGGAAGATGTTAAGAGACCCTGAACAGAACTTCCAGAAATATGGGATAACCTGAAGAGAGCAATTTTAGGTTTATTGGAATAGATGAAGGCTCAGAGATATAAACCAAAGGAATATACAGTCTTTTCAATGAAATAATTTCAGAGATTTCCTAAACCTAAAGAATGAAATGGAAAATCAGATACAGGAAGCTTATAGAACTCCAAATATACAATATTACAACAGTTCCACACCAAGACATGTTATTCTGAAAATGCCTAACATACAGAATAAGGATAGAATTTTAAACGCTGCTAGAGAAAAACAACAAGTCACATTTAGAGGGAAACCAACTGCAACCAATCTCTCAACTGCAAGAATCCTGATCTCAGCTGATTTTTCAACCCAGACTCAAAGATAGGAGGTCTTAGAATAATGTATATCAAGCTCTAAAATAAAATGGATGCCAGCCAAGAATACTATACTCATCAAAATTAAGTGTTAGAATTGATGATGAAATAAAAACCTTCCATGATGAAGAAAATTAAAAGAATTCACAACTAGAAATCCTGCTCTGAAAAACATACTCAATAAACCGTTTTATGAAGAAGAAATGAAAAAGTGAAAATAGCAAAGAAAGGAACTACATTAGAATAGTCAATCAAATGAAAAACTAATTCAAATTAAAAACCAGGAGTTAAAAAATAGGCAATAAAAATCATTTCTTAATAATAACATTGAATGTAAATGTCATAAACTCATTAATTGATGGATTAAAAAACAAGACCCAACAATATACTATCTCTAATAAGACTCATCTCCTAAGCAAAGAAATCCACAGATTAAAGGTAAAAATGATAGGGAACAAAACATATCATTCACATGAATTTTGTAAACAGGCAGGGGTTTCTATCCTCATATCAGATTAAGTGCTCTTCAAGCCAATGTTAGTCAGAAGAGACAAAGAAGGAAATTTCAAACTGCTTAAGGGAATTATACATCAACAAGACATAACAATCATAAATGTTTATGACCCAAACAACAAAGCTTCTACATACATCAAACAAACCCTTCTCAACTGCAAGAATCAAATAGACCATAACACAATAATACTGGGTGACTTTAATATACCTTACTCACCACTCCATAGAGCCTCCAAACAAAAACTAAATAAAGACACTGTAAAACTAAAAGATACAATTCATAATTTAAAGTAGCACACATATTAGAACATTTTACCCATCAATGACCGAGCACACTTTTTTTTTTCAGCAGTACATGGATTCTTCGCTAACATATACCACATCTAAGGCCACAAAACAACTCTTAGCAAGTACAAAAAAAATAGAGATAATACATGCATTCTATCAGATCATAATGGAATATAATTAGAATTCAATGATAAAATAAAAATAGAAGCTATTGTAATACTTAGACACTAAATAATATGCTATGGAATAACCAAAGAATAACAAAAGAAAGCTGGGATAAAACAAAAAATTACTTAGGGGTAAATGAAAATAGCAATACAATATATCAAAATCTCTGGGACAATATGAGGGCAGGTCTAAAAGGAAAGCTCATTGCATTGAGCTCATTCATAAAAAGGATAGAAAGTCACCAAATAAATAACCAAATTACAGCTCAAAGAGTTAGGGGAAAAAAGAACAAACCAACACCAAAAGCGGTAAAAGACAGGAAATAATTAAAATCACAGCTGAAAGTAATGAAATTGAAATGATACAAAAAAACAATCCCAAAACTCAACAAAACAAAAAGTTGATTCTTTGAAAAAATGAATAAAATTAATAAATCATTAGCCAAGCTAACAAAGTGAAAGGGAGAGCAAACTCAAATTATTAAAATTCATGATGAGAAAGGAAATATCACAACAGACACTACTGAAATACAGATGATAATCAGAAACTATTTTGAAAACTTATACTCTAATAAAATAGAAAATCTTGAAAACATTGGAACATTGAAAGAACTAACACTCAAGGAAGAAGAATGCATAATTCTTATTTTAATATTTTCTTGTAAGCTTATTTGAATCTTAAATATTCTAGAGAATATTATATTGCAATCATTAAAAATTCCATAGAGATGATTTAATAATCACAATCACCAAAACAAAAGCATTTAAGTCTTCAAGTTTCAACTTCAACATGTAACATTTCAAAGTCATCTTTTATATCTTCATTACAAGACAAAAACAGACATACTAAAAAAATCAATAATGTTTTTGAATTTATCAAAGAATAAATATCTCAGGAAAGAACACTATGCTGAAATGTAGAGAAACAGGCTAATCCAGTGTCATAGCCAAGACCTGCTTAACTAAAGCAAAAGCCAAGGGAGCTATAAACTGTTAGAGATAAATAATTTATAATTTTGATGAATTACTGGAGTCTAAATGCAGAATGCAGTAAGAAACTCCTGAAGTTTGTGAAGGCCCCCACATTTTTGTGGACTTGCTTCTAAGAATCCCACAGATTCTCCAAGTGAAAAGCTGAGATAGCTCCCCTCCTGGCTTTGGCAGGGGGAGAGAGGAAGAAACAAAAAGAGAAGGAAAAAAAGACAGTGGATAGAAAACAATAACAAACATACCATCTACTAGTCCAAATATATTAATGATCAGTTTGAATGTTAATGGTTTAAGTATACTCAATGAAAGAAATTATCATAGGAGGGGGAAAAAGACCCACATATATGTTAACTTACAAAAAATATCCCACTTTAAATATAAAGACCCTTATATACTGAAAATAAAGGCAAGAAGCAATGCAAAGACAGACCAAAATAAAATTAGAATAGGCATATTAACTTCAAACAAAGCACAATTTAGTACAAGGAAGATATCTAGAAATAAGAGAGACACTTTAGGCTGGGCACAGTGGCTTATGCCCTTTAATCCCAGAAACAAAAGAGGGTGAGGAAGGAGAATCACAAATTCAACGTCAGCTTTCTCAAAGTAATGAGATGGTCTCAAAATTTAAAAAAAATAAATAAAAGTGCTGGTGATGTAGAGCAGAGGTAGAGCAACCCTGGGCTCAAGCTCCAGTACCCCTCCACCCAAAAAAAAAAAAAGAAAAGAAAGAAAGAAAAAACAATCCAAAAGGACACCTTATAAAACAGTCAATTCTCCCAAAGAACATAACAATCCTAGACACCTCTGCATCTAAACACATGATACAAAACTGCTGCATCTGCATGGAGAATAGACATATGCACTCTCTTGGCTGGAGACTTCAACCTACCTCTTTCTGCAATTGATAGATCCAGCAGGCAGAAAGTATATAGTTGACTACAATAGCTTTATCAACCAACTGTACCAAAATGAAATGTATGCCATTCTTTGTAAAACAAAACAAAACAAAACAAAAGGAATTACCATTCTTCTTCTCAAGGTAACAAGAAACAATACCAAGCTACATCACATTCTAGGCTATAAAACATACTTCAGAGAATTAAAAAATAATGATAATACAAAATATGTTCTTAGATCACAAGGTAATTAAACTGAAAACAGTAGAATGATAGCTAGAAGACCATACTATATTTGAAGCCTAAATAAGTAATTGCTAGAAAACACAACTAAGTCTGAACAGAAATTTTGAGATGTTCTGAAATTCATGAAAATAAATATACAACTTACTAAAAATTGGTGGTATTTGGTAAAGACAATGCTCAATGGGGAATTTATAGCATTTAGTAGATGATAGCATACACTCAAAAAGAAGAAGAAATATTTAAGACCAATAATCTATTTTCCCCACCTTTGAAAACTACATAAGGATGAATCATTCAAACCTGAGAAAAGCAGAGGAAAAGAAGTATTTAAAATAATAGCATAAGTATAATTTTAATATATTTATAATAAAACAGGAAATCAATAAAGAAGATTAATGAAACTCAAACTTGGCTCTTTGAAGAGATCAGTAAAATTGTTTTATCAGTAGTCACATTAACCCAGTCTCCCTCTCCTGCAAAAAAGGGGAGAGAGAGAGAGAGAGAGAGAGAGAGAGAGAGAGAGAGAGAGAGAGAGAGAACAANTGTGTGTGTGTGTGTGTGTGTGTGTGAGAGAGAGAGAGAGAGAGAGAGAGAGAGAGAGAGAGAGAGAGAGAGAGAACCAATAACACAAGTGAAAGAGAGATCTTCAGTAAATCAATAAATCAGAGGAAACTGGGGCTGAGACTGGGACTGTAGCTTAGTGGTAGAACACTTGACTACCCTATAGGAGGACCTAGAAGTGATCTTGGGCCCTGTAGGGTTCGGTAGTGGGGGAGGAAGAAAAAAAATTCTGTCTATTAACTTGACAGCCTAAAGGACATATACCAATATCTCGAAAGATACAAACAATAAAAACTACAAGAATAAACTGATAATACGAATAAGCCTATATCTATTAAAATCAATAACTAATACCCTCCCCCCCAAAACCATCAGGGCCATATGATATAATTGGTGTTCTCTACCAAATGTTTAAGAAAGAAATATCAATTGTCCATAATCACTTCAAGAAAAAAGAAGCAGAGGGAATACTTTCTGATTCAATTTGAAAGGATGGCAATACCCAAATACCAAAACCCAATACAGACATTACAAGACAGAAAATCTTCAGCTGTTTTATATATACTGTTCATGATCATAGATGCAAATGCCCTCAACAAAGAATTAGGAAATCATAATCAATAATACATAAAAGGAATCGTACACTTTGACCAAAAATTGTAACCCAGTTATGCAAGACTGGCTCAATACTGGCAAATTAATCAATTTAAACTATCCAATCAATAGACTAAGAAGAAAAAGCCTAAGATCATATCAACTGGTGATTAGAAAAGATTTGACAAAACTCAACATCTATTCATAAAAAAAAAATTCCTCCAAAGTAGGAACAGACAGAAACTGCTCTAACTTAATAAAGAACTTCTAAAAAACATGCTGCTTACATCATTCTTAATGGGGAGAAACTGGCTGCTTTTCTCCTGAGAACAGAAACAAGGCACTCCCACTCAATTGTATTGGACATCCCCTTAGTATAATAAGACAAGAAAAGGAAATAAAATTGTACATAGTTTGGAATGGAAGAAATAAGCTGTTTTTGCAGAAAGATGACATCATTGTCTATGTACAACATCCCAAAGAATTGACAAGAACAAAAACTCTGTAACTAATAAGCTAGTGCAGCAAAGTTGCAGAATATAAGGATAATCTTGTAAAGTCAATGACCTCTATATACCAACAATGTGTAATTGCAAAACTTTAGAAAAAGCAATACCATTACAACTAAAATGAAAATAAAACATTTAGGTATAAGTTTAAAATTTTAGAGTACCTACATCAGGAAAACTGTTAAACTCTGATAAAACAAATAAACAAGCAAAAAAATCTAAATGAGTAGAGAGATATACTGTGTTCATACATTGGAAAACTGAATAATAGTAATTCTTCCCAACTTGATCTAGAGATTCCACACAATCCCCGTCAAAATGTAAGCAAATTGTTTTGTAGGTATTGACAAAAATCTGTATTTATATAGAAAGTTAAAAGACCTATACTAATCAACATACTACTGAGGAACATAGTTAGAGATTCTAAGCTATCAAATTTTGAAATCTGTTGTGGACTACAATCAAAACAGTGAAAAATTGGCATTATATACTACAACAGAACAGGGTAGCCCAGACATTTTCCCCCAGAACATGTCAAAGGATCAAAAACAGTTCAATGGATAAACAACAGTTTTTTCAGCCAATGAAGTTGGAACAATTGGACATTCACATAAACACACACACACACACATATGTGTACACACACACACATACACAAAACTACCTTTTTTTTTCACAAACTAGAACTCCAAATGTATCACCTGCCTAAATGGAAAAAACAAAATTTTAAAACATTTAAAAAAAAAATAGAAAACCTAGGAGATTGTGAGTTTGCAATGGTTGTTTAAATGCAACCATGAAAGCATGATAAATAAAGAAAAAATAGATAAGTTGGGCTTCATTAAAACTAACACTTATCTTTTGTGAAAGAAATTGTTAAGAGAATAAAAAGACATGCTATAGAATGAAAGAAAACATTTGCAAAAACATTTCTGTTAAAGGACTTGTACATAAGATATACAAATAACTCTTTAAACTCAACAATATGACTAACAATCCATTTTTAGAAACTGAGGACTGATCTGAACAAATGCTTTACCAAAGAACATGTAACAGAAAATATACAGATGGCAAATAAGCATATAAAAGAAGCTCAACATCATTTGTCATTAGGAAATTGCCAATTAAAATTAAAATGAGAAAGTCCATTAGAATGGCAAAAAAACATATAAATAATTTGGCTGTGAAGATGTGAAAATGCAGAAACTGTCAATCATTGCCATGGTGAGTGCAAAATAACTCAGCCACCACTTTGAAAAGCAGTTTTTTGGATGTTCTATACAAAGCTAAGGATAACCTTAGCATCTGATTAAGCAACCAAACTCAGGAATTTGCTCAAATTACCTGAAAATTTAATCTGCAACAATATCCACACACAAATGTTTACAGCTGCTTTGTTCATAATTGCCCCAAAATGGAAGAAACCAAGATATGCTTAAATTGGTGAATAGATAAATTACAGAACATCCATTTAATGCAAAATATTTAGAAATTTAAGTAATGATCTATCAAGCCAGAAAACGAAATTGGTGCCAGGTATAGTGGCACACACTTATAATCCCAGTGACTCAGGAGGCTGAGGCAGGAAGATCATGAGTTCAAAGCCATCCTCAGCAAAAGCGAGGTGCTAGGCAACTCACTGAGACCCTGTCTCTAAATAAAATACAAAATAGGGCTGGGGATGATGCTCAGTGGTTTGTGCCCCTGAGTTCAATCCCCGGAGCCAAAAAAAAAGAAAAAGAAAGAAAGAAATTGGTGAATCCTAAATGCATATTATTAAATGAAATGTCTTTGTAGCCTTTTAGTCTGAAAGGCTACAAAATTCTATGATTCTAATTATATGATATTGTGTAAAAGATAGAACCATAGCAATAGTGAAAAAAAGATCAACAGTGGCCAGGGTTTGCAGGAGGGAGAAAGGAGGGTTGGATAGTTGAAGCACAGGAAACATTTTAAGATGTTGAATCTATTCCATAAGATAGTATAATTGTTGATGCATGACATTTTGCATGTGCCCCAGCTCATAGAATTTTATAGCTCAGAAAGTGAACCTTAATGTATGCAAATTTAAAAGAATATATAATTTAGTAGATTAAGCGATCTCATGGTGGAGTGTAGAATGGAACAAAATAATCTGTATTACAGCTATCTAAAATACCCTTACTGATAAGGGTGAGGGGAAAGGTGCTGACTTAAGAAACCTTGGAAATAATTGGTGTCTGTAAAACCAAAGACAAAATCAACTGTATATAAGTTCTGTATTTAGTTTATGAACTTGTTTCCCAGAGGGACACAAATTAGCAATTCTGATACTGTTATACATAGATAATGAGAGTCAATGCTTAAGTAAATGGATATAGGCTGGTGGGAGCCAGGTTGAGGTGCCATTTTTACAGAAATCCAAAAGGAAAGGTCTAGAATGATCCTTATAATGAATGTGAGTTGGAGACATTAGTATGACCTCAGGTTTGACCTTTATACATTCAGATGCTTATACATGTTGAATCAAAATAAATTGGCCTAAACTAACCTCTGTACCTGATTGATGAATGTAGCTAAAAGGTACCTGCCATATATAGTGAACTGCAACCTAGCTTGACGTGCAAGCAATTTGTAACCTAACCTAGGAGTATCCTCTTGTAGCTAAGCAACTGAGCCTCAGCAAAGCACAGCAGCAAACCTCTCAGAAAGTGATTAAGTCATGAGGGCTCTGCCCTCCTGGATGGAATTATGAGGCTTCAGAAAGCCGCCTAGTTCTTCCATATCCCTGCCATGTGAGGACACAGCAAGAAGGCATTATCTTAGTGATCCTTCACCAGACACTGAACCTGCCAGCACTTTGATCTTGAACTTCTTAGCCTCCAGAACTGGGAGAAATAAAATTCTGCTGTTTATAAATTACTCAGTCTAAGGTATTTTGTTTTAGCAGCAGGAATATATAAATACTAAGACAGTGTACTAGGCAGTATAAAATAAATGTCCATGAGACCATACCAATATAAATAAATTATTGGATACATAAGTAAGTAGGGAGAAGAGATTAATATCCTGTGCAGATGAATCCCAACTAATTTATGGAGTCATTCTACACCCAAGAATATAGAAGATAATTCCTCAATCCTTAAGTGTGAGCTGTGTATAGTGAATTTCTTCCAATGAGCACAGTGTAGAGAAAAAGAGTAACTTTGCCGTTGGAAAAATTTGGTACACAGCACCTCAGCCAGGTGATCAAGGTCAATATCAACAGTAAAAAGTCATGGTGATAGCTTGTACTATTGATATTTTGTGATGAAAGAGTCATACTTAACCTCTGTGTTCTCCCTTCAGAAAACATGCAGCATCAATCTAATGAAGATGAGTAATGTCAGACAAGTCCCAACAGAAGAGGCAACCTGTGGGGTATCTTTCCTCTTCAAAACCTTCAAGGTTGACCAAAATATGGAAAGTTCAAAAACAGTCCCCACCAAGAAAAGCCTAAGGAATGTTGAGGACTAAAAAAAAAAAATGTAATGTGGTATTCTAGGTAGCATCCTGAAAAAAGGAGTGGGGCAGTAGATAAAAACTAAGGAAATCTGAATAAAATATAAAGTTTAGTTATTATAAAGTGAATAAAAGAAAGGGTGTATAGTAACATCAACATCCAACAATAGAGTTTCAAGTAAAAATATGAAATGGATCAAAGATATTCTTATTTTGAAAATTTAAATTTTCCAAGAAGATGCAAAAAGGAGTTTTTAATGTACCTAACAGTATAGATTTAAAATATATAAAACAAAACATCAATAGAAATGTAAGGAGAGACAAACTCAAAATTATACTTGAAGATTTTCACAAAGATGTGGAGAGAAAATGAGATTCTCGGGTGAGGATTACTTGAACTCTCAAAATGATTTATTTTAAGTTTCTAGGTTATACCTGGACAATCCTCATTCTAAAAAATAAATCTAATATAAGAAATAAAGCCCTAAGTTTCTTCTTGAACACGTTCACTTTCTAATCTTTGCCACAGGTTGTCTCTTCTACAAGTTTGGCATCATGCTTTTAAAACTTTTATTTTTAATTGCATTTATCTAATACATGGATCTATAAAATACACAGTTTATTTTAAAAGTTTGTTTTGTTCCATTGTATTTGATTTATTTTACATAAATGGTATGATAGTAAATATTAATCCCCATATTCCTATTTTTTTCCTCTTAATACTTTGAGTAAAAGATCTCTTACTTGAGCTGGGGATGTGGCTCAAGCGGTAGCGTGCTCACCTGGCATGCGTGCGACCCGGGTTGGATCCTCAGCACCACATACAAACAAAGATGTTGTGTCTGCCGAAAAGTAAAAAATAAATATTAAAAAAAATTCTCTCTCTCTCTCTCTCTCTCTCTCTCTCTCTCTCTCTCTCTTTAAAAAAAAAAGATCTCTTACTTGGAGAGATTTCCATGCAGTGTATAAATCTACCTTACTTTAATCAATTGTTCTTTATCCCAATATTCTCTTATTTATCTTACAATTTCCCTAGCAATAAACATTTGACTTGCTCTAAACTTTAGGTTTCTGTCAGGAGCATTATGCACGTACATGACATATTTGTTACTCAGATACCTGAAAATGAAATTGTTAGACTGAAGAGTATGTTCATGCAAAACATCAACCACCCATGACGAATTGCTCTCCACAGTGACTTCATCTGTTCATACTTCACACATTTGGTATGAGAGTTCGTTTTCCCACATTGGCACCAACATTAGATATTGGACCAAATAATGGGTGAAATCTTATTGTTGGCATAGTTTGCATTTCTCCTATTAAAGGATCAAACATATTTTGTGTTCACTATCTATTTGGGTTTGTATTTTTATGAGTTGCCCAGTTTGGTATCAGATTTCTTTATGAGTTTTATTTTGATTGTTAACTTATTGATTTGTAGGGTTCATTTATTTATTTTGTACATTAGCTCTTTGTCAATTACATTTATGACAAAATTATTTTCACTGTTGACCTGTTAGTGATACATTGTATTCTGTCTCATTCAAATGAAGTGGTTTGTATGGATTTTTACACATTTGTTTTTATATAGTATAAAGAATAACCCATTGTAAAATTATTTTGGCAGTAAAAGTTAAGTGGGGAAAAAATAGGAAGTGATTAAAACTATAGATCAAGCCATGTAAGGCGAAGGATGGTCAACACACACATACACACAGATACATGAACCATGTGTGTGCACACTCTTATGTGCGCGCACACACACACACACAATTATAAAATGTTTCTAAACAAACCTGATAGGATAAAAAATAATTGTGACAAGATCCTGGCACAGATGGCACAGCTAGAGACTCAGGTTTGCCAAGGAGAATAGTAGCTTCCTCTTCCTCTGGGAAGAAGGAAGGACAAGAAGCCTGGCTTGGAAACACACTTAAATAGTGGGGTAGGGGATGATAAAAGTAGTGAAGGTCATATAGAAGATTTTCAGATATAGCAAATGAAAATTTAGGACACCTAATTAAATTTATATCCTAGCCAATTAATATATTTTCAGAATTGTACCCATAATATAAGATATTCAGTTAAATTAACAACAAATAATTTTTCATTAAAGTGTATTCCAAACAATATTTGGAATATACCTAACACCAAAATCTATGCATTGTTTATCTGAAATTCAAATGTAACTGGATGTCCCACATTTTATCTGGTATTCTATTCATACCTTGTTGTCAGTATTGACCTAAGGTCAAGGTCAACTATAAAAACATGAGCTTTAGCTTGAGAAATATTTGTCTACTATACTTTCCTTAAATGACTCCTACATTCTCCAACTTAATATAATAAAAACTGGATTCCTAAAGTACTCAAGACAGAAAGCCTTCTCTGTTTTCTCCTGATACCTTATTGCCAACATCCAATTTATTAGCAAGTGAGACTTTTCAAGATTTTTCTCAACATTCCCACTTCCATCACCTTTGTTCAGTACACTGCGATCACTGCCCTGGACTAATCCAAATGACCAGAGTGCACTTCACACCCTCTTAAAACCCTTTCCCCACCCCACAGCCAGAGTGTATAATTTTTTCAATGGCTCATATACTTTTGCTTCCCCTTAAATTCTCTACAAAATCAAAGTCCTTACCACAGCCACAAGGCTGTATATGGGCCAGCACCTGCCTACTTTTCCACTGTTTGCCTTGGGTCATTCTTCCCCACAGTTCACTGCGTGGGCACATCTAGTTGACCTTCTTGAATATGCTGACCTTTCCTCCCTGGGAATGCATTTGACCACAGTGCTTTTCTTCAGGTTTTAGCTAAAGGTTATCTCTACAGAGACCTCTCTCATGATGACTTTATCCAAAGTTGGCCTACCACTCTAGACACACAGTTTACTCCCTTCAATGATACCAATCTTGAAAAAAATAAACACAGGAGTTACCTCAAAGGATGTATTTCTGAATCACACACACACACACACACACAAATGCATACCAAAAATACAATCTGGTCACTTGTCTTACGTTCACTGTGAAATTTCTGCTCCAAATGAAGTCATTGCCCACACCATGGCACACACATGCATTTGCAAACGTCCTTTCTCTGATTGTGTTGCCTCCCTTGGCATTTCAGCTAGCAGTACATGGTTTTACACTTGTGCCCAACTGAAGTTGTACTTCCTCCATGAAATTCTGGGGCATCCCTCTTGCCTTCCCTAATCTCTACTTCCCTGAGCTAATGTGGCTCCAGGTGCTCCATCATGAGGCTGAGAGAGCTTGGAGCCAGGCACTCTTGGCTTCAGTCTCACCTCTGTCATTTACACACTTAGTTGCTGAACTTCCCATGGTTTTTTGTTCCTCAACTGTATAGTATAGATGACACTTATAGTTTGGGGAAGAATAGAACATGTGATTAAAAGAGTAATAAGCAGAGTTCCTGGCACAGGACAGATAATTTACATTCATTTCAGTTTTCCTTTCCCTTTGACTTGTTTGATAGGATATGTCACCATCAGACCTTTACCAGTTGATATAGATTGAGAAGAGCACATTGGTGGGGAAGTAAATGAAGAAGAATCCCACTATTGGCAGAAATCTTGGAGCTTATCAGGCTCTTGAGTTGTACTTTGCTTAGGTCACTCCACACCATTCCTGAGAAATAGCTCCCCACTTCTTAAATATTCCTGGAAGATGGTGGTAAAAACTCAGTTCTAAGAGGCTCCTGAAGGAATTAGAAGCTGGAATTTATTCTTATTTTTTATTAGAGACATTGAAAGCTGGATACTCATCTCCTCCTTATTCCTGTGACAAATGAGCCTTCTAATTCTGTCTCCAATATTGAAGATTTTGGTGAAGTAGAAATATTTAATTCTAAGTGTTTATTCTTTAGGACAAATGTCTTTAAGATATTATTGATGTCTCTAAGATAACTGTCACTTAGACATAATTGAGATTATATTAAGTCCTTCCAAGTTACATATACTTTAATCTATAGTGAACAGCTTCAACTCTCAAAATGTTTCACTTTCAATGTCTAACAAATTATTTTGAATGTATTTTAATTTGAAAAATCGCTACACCTTTTCACTTAAATCACAGCAAGATTCTCGATGAAGGGGAAAGAGAAGATGATTTTTTTTTTCTTTTTTGGAAGTATCTATATTCTGAAAATGAAAATGAGCATGGATTTTTATTCTGAAGAAGAAAATCACAATGTGAAGCAATATAAAATTATTACATGAGTAATGACTAGAAAACACTGTAGAATACAGTTATCTTGGTGTGAAGTATCTGTTTCTCACATTGTCTTAGGTAATCCCTAAATGGGAACTGGTCAGAGAACTTGCAACTCTATCTTAGTGATTGCATCCTTTGGTCTCATTGGAAGTCTCTGGGGCCTGAGCCACTCTTCCTTCCAGTCTCCCTAATATTCCTGCCTGGATGCAATACAAGACACACAGCTTCCTCTTTGCAATTCAGATTCTTCCTGATGCCAATTTTAAGATGGACAGATTGGCCACTGCAACAATATTTTTGCTCTCATATGCCTTCCTTCCAAGCCTCTTGTTGGGTTGGCGGGCTACAGAATCGGAATTGTCTTTTAGGCTCTGTTTGAAGGGTAACATGGCTTTGAATTGAGCCAGATTAGGAAGCTTGAAAGAGGAAACTCAATTTTCCAAGGGGATTTGGTTCTAATCAGTTTACTCGTTTCCTCAGAGAAATCCTTGAGTGCAGGGAAAGGAACAACTTGATCAGCTGGGCTGGGGAACTCTGGAGGCCTATCAAAGAGTTCAATTTATTTTATGTTTGTGCTCAGCAGGGGAATCTCTTCAGCAAAGTGCACCATACATATCAACTAAATATCAGTTACATCAAGTCTCCATGTTCACACTCTACATTAAACATGATTGGAGCACAATAAATATGGAAATGTGAAATGCATTAAATTAAAATGTTAGTTAAAGCCCTTGTAGGAATTTCTTATACATAGTCATAAGGTCCTACTCCCATGAGAGCATCAGGTGGAATGTTTTAGGCAAAGTTCTCCCATGTAGACTCAGGAGGAGGCAGCATTATGAAAATCCCCATTCCTTTAAAATAGGTGTATATCAGAATCTATTCTGAAAAGATCTAAACTATCATCACCTCATACATCTTCAATGATAGGCTTTCCTTGGGGATGAAGGCAACAGAAGCCAACAGAGAGGTTGGGCTCTTCATTTTGGATTGGAATCCACAAACACAAACCCTGGAAAGGGTGATTTTCTAGCTTTCACCATCTATACATAACATCTTGACAAATGAGTAATAATTAGTGCAGTTTTTTACTTGTCTTTGCCACAAGTAGCCTGCAATGTGATGCTAGGTGAGTTATGTATCCTTCCTAAGGTCCCCTCTGCTTCAATAATCCAGGGCTAGGGTGGAGTTGGTAAGAAGGAACACTCTGAAGTCAGATGTACCCTGGTCATAATCCCACCTCCAACAATTACAGGTCTGTTTCTTTGTGACATTTACCTACTTCTCTGGACCTTTTCCTTTAAGTTAAGTAAGTGAATGGGTGAGTGGTGAAAAGCCAAGGTTCATCGTCGGAGATTAAAACGCACACACAGATAGCAGTGACAAAGATGAAGCACTTTACTGCAAGCTGGTGCTAGCTTATATAGAAAGTGAAAGTCAGTTATCTTAAACCAGGAAGCTCCCAGGGCCAATCATAGTAAAGGTCAGGTCATCACCTAGGGTGCACGCACGTCCACCCTGCATAAGATTCATGGGGATCACGAACTGTCCACGAGCACAGAAGACGGGAGGACCAATTAGAAAATTTTCAAAACAACTTGTTATCTGCCCACTGGCAATTTGCCTGCCGCCATGTTACATTAGGGGCTCCTTATCTTAAAGGCCCGGGGAGTTCTCAGGGAAACTCCCAACAAGTGGGATGGGAAGATAACAGGCATCTGATGACTATTAATGATTATTAATGAGATAACTTGTAGAGCAACAGGTTGAGTAGCTATTATTATAACGTTTATTATGTTTCATGTGCATTGGCAGAAATAATATAGAAACTTGGATCTGAAGAAGTCAACAAATTGTATTTGCATATCTAGCACCTTCCAAAGAGTCAAACAAAGCTGTATAAAGTTTGTTAAACTGCAAAAGATGCACAGTAGAAACTCCTGCCCCTTAGGTTTCTTTAAAAAATAAGGAGACAAGTTTGAAACATTCAACAAAATTAGAGACAAAGGATGCTGGCATCACAACACAGTGTAGGTAAAGAATACCCTTGGGTCACTGATGAGCAGCAATCAAGCAAGACTAGCAAAAAAAAAAAAAAAAAAAGATGGAGCTGGAGGCAAGGATAGAAAGCAAGCAGAAATCTTCATAAAGGTGCTCTGGACAGGATGATTTGCATAAACTGAAGTTTTGCAGCGTGAAACACCACAAGGACACATTTGGGTATCAGAGAAAAAGTCAGCTCTGCTAACCTAGAGGTTTTGTTGAGCTCAACTGGGAATCAAGTCAAGCGATTGGGGTTGGGTTTATAGCCAGGAAGTCCCTAAAATAGTGCTAGTTAAGGAAGCAGAGTCTGGAGTCTTGAGTCACCACAAATCAAGCATATTATCCGAATATTAGAGAAGATTTTTAAAACAGAAAAGAAATAAGAAAAAAAAAAGTTAGGGAAGGGAAGATGCCTGGGAGGATACAGGAGGAAACGTGGTAGGAAGGGATGCCGGGAGCAGGCTAGTGGATCTCTCATTATTCTGTTTCGCTTCCAAAGGGGAACATCCCCAATGCATTCATTGGCAAGCCATTCTCTACAATATTTTATGAGCTTAACGATTAGCTTAAATTATTTAAGAGGCAAGCTAGGTCTCTTCTTGCATCACTAAGAGGAAACATTGTTTCTTTCTTCCCTATTTTTTCTTGTACAAAGATTTACCTTTTCTTTTGCCTGATATCTTTAAACCTGTGATTCTTTTCCCAGAGAGCTTGAAAAAAAAAAATGTGCTTTCCCAAAGTCTATGAGGGCATATTGGTGAAACTGCACTCAGAGTGAACATGTTATACAATAAGCCCCTTTACTCTCCATCCCTCCAGGCAGGAAGTTCTTAACAAAGAATCTCCCAAAGGAGGCCAAAAGAAGGGGGTAGAGTAAATGGTGTGAAGACAGGGAGGCATAAAATAAGCTATGGGATTGAGCATTGCTCTTGGTCTTTGTTTGCCAAGGTCTATGGTTTACTTTGAGCACTGATTTGGTAGAGCAGTTGAAAGGAGTATAAGGTGACTCCAGAGATTTGAGGCTTCATTAGAAGGAATGGAAGAAAGAAGCCAGGCTTGTGGCTATCCTTGTTATCTCTGGGGACCCCTACAGTGAACTAGCCCTCAGAGAGAATCCACCTGTGCCAATCCTGCAGTGCAAAGGAGCAGAATGAGTAGTCAGCGAAAGGATCTGTGAGCTAGCTGGTTCCCATTGGGTCTGTTACCTTAGGCAGTCATTCTCAAAGTGAGCTCCTAAATCAGCAGCATTAGCTTTAGCCTCACCTGGGAACTTATTAGAAATGCAAATTTTCATCCTCATTCCAGAGCTACTGAATTAGGAACTCTAGGGGTGGAGCCCAGCAATCAGTTTTAACAACTCTTCCAAATAATTCCCATGCACAGTGAAGCTTGAGCATCACTGCCCCAGGGAATAGACTCAGCCACCTGAGAGCTTTCCCTTTAGGTACTAGAAACCTGTAGATCCTCAAGTGAGTCCACTACAGAAATCAGACTTTAAGGCTCCCAATTCCTTTTCAGTGATCTTTTCACAAAAATTTGATGAGTCTAGTCTGGCACTAATACAAATCAGTATTCAAATAATGCTACTTCAAAATGTCCCAAGGTTGTCAATAGAAAAAAATTAGATGAAACATTCTGAAACTTCTTCTCTGGTTATGGACTTGCTACCGGAATCCCATTGTGTTTTGAAATACAATTTCATTTCATTTTAGTTGTATTGTTCTATAGTAACATGCACTTAAGAATATTGTGGTCTTTTATGCAATTTTGTAGACATAGTTTCTCATCTAATTGATCTTTGCATCTTAGCAAAGTAAAGGATATGTTTTTCTAGAATGAATAAATAAAATTCTAGAACAAGCCTGGTTACATGGCATCAAATGACTATTTCCAATTTGACCCTGTTGTGGATAAGTAGTCACTCTATTAACATTAGTTTATTTAGAGTATTCTGTCTGCCCAGAAATATGCTTGGCTTTGGAGTATAGTAAATTAAACATAAGACCTTTACACACACACAAACACAAACACAAACACACACACACACACCACATACATATACACTATCTATCTATATGTATATGTATATATAAATAAAATAATAAGAAAAAATATATATTATATACAAAATATATGATTTTATATATATATATATATGAAGGAAAACTCATATCGCTAGTAGTATAATTATAAAGTCAAATGAAAATAAGAAATGTTGGGACCTCCTGTTGGTTTCCCAGGCTGGACTACATTAGGTAATCTTGAATAAAATTTGGCATATTTTCTGACATTATTTTCTTAATTAAAAAAAATATATATATACATATATATACACACACATTATTCTCTTAATTAAAAAATACACATATATATAAATACACATATATACACACACATGCATATATACTATATATACACATATACTATATATACCAAAAGTACATATATACATATATATGTATACTAACATAAACATATATACATATATAATATATATACATATATGGTTACATACTATATACACATACATATGTAGTATGTATATATATGTGTGTGTGTGTGTATATATATATATATATATATATATATATATATATATATATATTTAATATTTTAAGTTAAGAAGTCAGGAAATGTACCAATTTATATTCAAGGGTGTCTTAGCTTTTTTGATGCTGTGAGTAGAGGATCTGACCAGCACAACTGTAGGGAAAAAAAAGTTTATTTGAGGGCTCACAGTTTCAGAGGTCAAAGTTCAGAGAAGGCCTGTTCCACTCCTCAGGGCTCCAGGTGAGGCAGAACATCATGGCGGAAGTGGCAGAGGGAACAGCTCACATCACAATGATCATAAAGCAGAGAAACTCCAGCTCCAGATACAAAATATATACCCCATCGCCATGCCCCCAATTAGCTACCTTCTTTAGCCACACCCCACCTGCTGCTAGTCACCACTCACTTAATCCCATCAGGGATTAATTGACTGATTGGGTTAAGATTCTCACCATCCAGTCATTTTTCCTCTGAAATTTCCTGCATTGTCTCACATGCGGGATTTGGGGAGACACCTCATATTCAAACCACAACAAAGGGTAACTAATGCAGTCCAGCCTGGAAATCCAACAGGTTCTTTTTTTCATTTGATTTTGATTAGAGAACTAGCTGAGTTTTCTTTTTTTTTCCTATAATGTAAATGCTTTTTTCTGCTATTATTATTCTTGCAATATTCATGCCTCCTCTTACCTGTTTATGTTCAAATGCCTTGATTCAAGTCT
The DNA here is from genome assembly GCF_001458135.2 of Marmota marmota marmota. Taxonomy (NCBI): domain Eukaryota; kingdom Metazoa; phylum Chordata; class Mammalia; order Rodentia; family Sciuridae; genus Marmota; species Marmota marmota. The sequence goes on along the minus strand of NW_025999999.1, from coordinate 10,556,564 downwards.
ACCATTTATTGAAATTACATTTCAGAAATCAAGAGAGCAGCTCTTTTACAAAAAAGAAAAAAAAAGAAAGGAAAAGAAACAGAAGAAGCAAAAGTGGGAGCTTGAGTGTGAGGCTGACAGGTGGTGTATTCAGGTAATTCCACATGAAACAATTGGTGCTTCTCTACAACAGGAAATGGAATGAGATGAGTTTTCCCCAGTCCTCTGGGAAATCATTCAAATATACACTCTTATCAAACTCTAATAATGTTCTTGCTTTTGCCTGTTTGCTTTGATGAAGCTGATAATAACAGAAATCTACATTTATTTGCATTTTCTACTAGAAGTCACTGAAGCATCTCAGAACATCATTTTAAAGTGCATATGCTTGTAAGTGGCGAAAACACAAAATGCCGTACAAATGCAGGCAGGGGAGTTCAGAAATGGAATTCATTTCAAAAATGAGCTAGAAGCTTACATTCTTCCTCCTGTGTCCTTGAACTGGAATGCAGACAGGTAGGACCTTTTCAGCAAGTCTTCTTGAGGTTGAAGACCTTATAAAAGCATTTCTTGCCTGCAATGCATCCAATTGTTTTTCATTTCTAACCAACCCCTGACCCCCTCTCTACAAACTGACTGAAAAATCACAGAACGACACAGAATAACACCTCTTAAAGGAATCCATGAAAAATAAACCCAGAAAAGGTTTTCTACATCACCTTCTCCATTCATTTCCGTCTTACCAATTTGAAAAGTATCAACCAGAGAAAGTAAGTGACTTTTCCAACATGACAAAGCAGATTGGAAGATAGAATCCAGGGAAAGAAGCAAAGCGTGTCTCACTGCTGTCCAGCCTAGCATCTGCACACGCTTACTAAGGCTCTGTCTTCAGGATTAGAATTCATATTAGAAAACCTCAAAGACTTTAATTTTTTTAAAATCTCACATTTAATTTTATGCTCATCTCTATACAAATCTTTTTTCTTAATTGAGTAATTGTGAGAGCACACTGGCTCCTACTAGCCCTGAAATATTGGGATTCTGTATTTCAGGTTAATTTTTGTTCAGTTAATTCTAAAGCCATCTGCTGGACCTGAAATAGATCAAAACTAGATGTCAATCACCCTCATCTTAATCATTTGTAACCTTGTGATTTATTTCCTGGGGGTTGAATGGTGCATTGGTGATTATGGGAGAAATTATCTTAAAGAGGAATTACAGTAGAAACATTGGAAAACAAAGCAAAAAGGAAAAAACTAAGTTAACAATTTAAAAAAAAATAGAATCAAAGCTGCTGCCTCTACAAAGTACAGAAAATCTACATCAGTTTGTCAGAAAGTCTTTGTCCATATTTCAACTACTCCTTTAGAGATGCTGTCTTAGCAGCTATTAGGAGTGGCTGATGAGCAATGGTGAATCCCCAACCATCACCTAGTAATAGGTGACTTTGGGCATGTTACTTAACCTCTCTGCACCTCAGCATCTTCCTCTGTGGAGGGGAGAGCTAGAGCATACATTTAGACATTTGGTGTAAGGAGTTAATTTCTGCAAAACCCTTAAATAACATATGGAATAATAGGTACTTGTAAACAGTGATTTTTTAAAGTTATTGTTATTATTAATGCTAAGATAAAGCAAGTCAAAATGAAAAGGCCAGTTTTCTGCAAAACAATGAATCACCTACATAAGAAAATGAGATTAGAACTCCTGACTCAAATCCCAAGTTATTTGTTCTTACCATGTATAGTTAATTAAAGATAAATGCCCAAATTTCCAATTCCTGGATTGAAGTTGAAGTGAAGGTTCTAAAACTAAAATGTGCAGGGCAGAGCACATGAATACAATCCTTTGCTTATGTGTTATTAACTCTCTAAAAAATTATTTTTAGCACATATTTTCATAAAAGTGAAAAATATCGTAAGTGTACAAGTGATTAAAAATCAATCCAGTCCTCCATCCCAAGATTCAGGTCCTAGAGTCTGTGTTCAAAAGAAATCAACATTGTGATTTGGATAAGGTCACATAGGAACGAGTGTACCAAACACATCGATCTGTGATGTGTTGGGTTTGTTTTGTTGAAGTTTTGTGGCTTAGCAATATGTGTTGGACATGATTTCAACACACATTCCTATTTCTCTCTTACTGTTTTCAGTGTTACAAGATATAGCACTGTATGGGTATACAGTATCATAATCAGGCTTTTTCCCCAGCCTTTTACTATAACACGAAATGTGCAAATACGGACCTTACAGAATTTCGGAAAGAATATCTTTCTTTTTGAAGTTTACCCATCAGACTTAATGTGTTCAATTTTCACATTACAGCAACTCCTGCTTCATGAGTTGACCCTTCCTGAGAAAGTCTTTGAATATTCTGAGCATCCTAGAAGCCTTCATTTTACTCCCATAGGAACAAAGCAGCCATTAACCAAGAGGACACTGAAAGGGTAAAAAATGCAGAGAAGAGCTTTATTTCTATGTTTCATTCTCCTCATGATGATGAGGGTCAACTCTGGGAAGAACAGAACATTATAGTCATATAGCTGGATATTATCATGAATATAGATGCCACATCTTCATTTAGGGCCATTTGAACACCATCCAATAGACAAAAAATGGTAACATAAGCCACAGAGCATACATTTTTTAAAACTTTAATAAAATCTTATTCTGCAAAGAACTATTTTTTTGTTAGCATTAAGTGAACTTTAAGAAACAAAGCTTTCTCTATCATTTAACTTGTTTGAGGTTTTTTTTTATTCTTAAATCAAAGTGTCATCTACCTTTCTACACCAAAAATTATCAATGTTCACTGTTTATTCTCCTGTAGTCTTTATCTTCATAAATAACATTTATTGGGCTATTTTTCTTTTTTTAATCAGTCTTACATTATTTATTGATCTCCTGCCTAAAATTGTTGAGAAGTTTTAGCTCTATTCTATACCCACCTCTTAGAGTTTGCAATCTTTCCAAACATTGCCACTGTGAAAATCCTCCCAATATAATTATGACAACTTAGTTAACTAATTACTGGATTTTACAATGTTATAACTATTTTCATGCTCTTCTGAAAAGCCAGGAAGAATTTGATTGCATTTTTATTCTTATGTGCATTTTTGTTTGTTTTTTTCTTTGTGCCACCCCCCTTAAGTTTCCACATTTTGTTACTGAGGTGTTTTTTTTTCCTTAAATAATTTTTCCCCTAACTAATTCTGAGAGTTGTCAACTGCCTACCAACATCTTTGTTCAAATACTCAAGTATTTCCAAATCCACCATCAGTTCTAATTTATTTTTTTCCTGTAGCCATTCCTCTTCCATTTCTTCAACTTTCTGCTTCTGTGTACACTTGCTGCTTGCCACAGCATACAGTGGACATGGGATTTTCCATTCATGTCTGATCTCTATGGGATTTCCTGTTCCTAGGAACCTAAATCCCATTATTTTTCCTTTGTTTTGCTCAGTACACTAGCTTGTAGCTTTCCAAGAAAGGGTTTTAAGAAGCACATTTTTTTTCAAGTTCATTTATTTATAGAGATTTGTCAATTACACCATGAAATAATTGTGATGGTTGCTGGGATAAAGAATTCAGGTTTGCAGCCAGTGGTGCAAACCTGTAATGCCTGAAAATTGGGAGGCTGAGACAGGAGGACCACAATTTTATGGTCAACCTGGACAACTTAGTGAGACCCTATATCAAAATAAAAAACAGGTTTAGGGATGTAGCTCAGAGGTAGAGTGCTCCTGGGTCAAATCCCTAGTACCATTACAAAAAAAAAAAAAAAAAAAAATTCAAATTTTCAAATCATTTTCTATCAACATTTTGAAGGTTTAATTAACTCTATAGTCTCCTGTCTGTAATGGCTGGGGAGTGTGATGCCTTTCCCATTTTTTGGTATTTATTTTATATATATATATATATATATATATATATATATATATATATAGAGAGAGAGAGAGAGAGAGAGAGAGAGAGAGACAGAATATATTAAAATCTCCTTTGGAGATTCCATTCTGCTCTTAGTTTTATATTGGGACATGAAAAGATGTCTTCATATGGATTTTGTTTTTCTCTATGACCTTTTCAATCATGAGGATATATATTCTGATATTCTGCTGTCCTGGGAAATGTTCTTTCTGATTTATTTAATAATGTTCTATGCTTCATTGTATTTCCTTTTCCATTATTTCTGGAGGATTTCCTTGACTCCACCTTACTATGTCTTTATTATCATTTTTTTTTCCTGGCTTATCATTTTTAATTTTTAATTCTCCTTTTTAACTTTTTGTTTTTTGTCCCCCCACATCTACTTACAACAGTCTGTAGTTATTTTATGGCTGTAGCATCTTGTCCTAGTTTTCTGAAAGAATTAACAATGGAGTCACATTTTTAATTTCTCTTCTGCCTTTTATGTTGAGCCAGCATTTCTGAACTTGCTTTCTCTTGGTCTCTGTCCTCAACATCAAGGGTCTCTTCAAGCATCTGATAATCCTTGGTAGAGTAAGTGCGTTAGTTTTTGTTGCTATGGCCAAAATACCTGACAAGAATGATTTAGAGGCAGAAAAGTTTATTTGGGCTCATGGCTTCAGAAGTGTAGTTCATGGTGGGCTAACGCCATTGTTCTGTTCCCCAGGTAAGACACAACTTTGTGATGGAAGGGTGTAGTCGAGGAATGCGACTCACCTCTTGGTGGCCACAGGAAGATGCACTCTTTCTTCAAGCCCTCAGTGACTCACCTCCTCCAGCCATGCTCCATCTGCCTACAATTACCATCCAGTTAGTCCATTCAAGTTAGGATAAACTCATTAGGTTACAGCTATCACAATACAATCATTTTACCTCTGAACGTTTCTGCATTAACAGTTGTTTTGAGGGACACTTCATATCTAAACCAGTTGTGTCACTCTGATCAAACAACTGGTTATGTTACAGTTCTTACAATCCAATCATTTCACCTCTGAACAATCTTGCATTAACGCGATTGCTTTTGACCAACACCTCATATCCAAATTATCCCAGTGAGTTATTACATAACTGGTAGAAACTCTAGATACAGGAAAGTTCTTTCTGATTTGAAGCCTTCAGAAGAGGTTGGAAAGCAATTCTCAGTTTCATTATAAATCCTTCAAATGCTAACATCTCTATTCTTTAGAGTCATTCAGTTTTCCTTAGAAAATTCCTGTAGTCTGTTGCCGACATATTCTTTGATCCTTAGGTGAAGGGATGGGTAATGTTTCTTACCAATCTCGTTCTGGAAACAGACCAGGATAAGAAGGATGGGTGACTTAGAATTTACTTTGCATCCTTTTCTTAATGCCCACATTTTCTTTTTGATATTATAACATCACTCAACAACAACGAACAGCAGGACAGCTACATAATTTACTAGTGCCAAAATAAAAACGTGGAGTGACTTCTTCTAAATTGTTAAGAATTTCCAGATCACAACAGCAGAATATTAAACAAGTCAGAATGTAACACCAGAGGGCCCTCTGAATGTGGGACCCAATGCAGTTACACAGGTTTTACACCCATGAAGCCTGTCCAGACAAACACACATCATTTTCCCCACTCTGCTTGGTTCTGTTTCTCCAGCAAAGAATGGACACCATCTTCTGGTAAGAAGGCATAAACTTGAGAATCTGGGGAATTAACTTTAAGCCAATCCACATATTTTGTCTGATACTTGATTCCCGTGTTCTGTGATTCTTGGGAACTTCAAGAATCTGGTCATTCAGGATTCTATGGGAAAAACCAGTTCACTTTCCATAATTTTATAATTATCCCTCTCTGTAGGCCCGGTCTATCATTCTAGGTGAATGACCTTTTTCAGGTTGTAAAATGTTATTGACGTCACACCTGGTGTCTCTTTGCACATGGTTTCCATGTTTTTGTTTTTGTATTTATGTCTTCATTTTTTAACTCTAATTTTGGGAGCTTATAAAATGGAATATAGATAAGATCATTCTGTTTCCTAAATCACCATGTTTAACCATAAGAACCATGCTATACTATTTTGCCCTTTTCTTATTACAGTGCATATAAATAAGATAATTCATTTTACCCTCAAGTTACTTAATATGTGTCCACTTTGGTGAATATATTAAATTTTACCTTGTTGCATCTTTTTATATTTTGAGATCTAAGATCTAATACATTTTGATCTCAAATATCCCCTATTTCTATCACTTTATCCCAATTCTTGTTGTAAATGGCATATTATCTGGAAAATAGAATAGACGCTACACTGTACTTATTGACCCAAATATTTCAGGACAATGTATTCCTCATTTGAGCCAAATTGTTGGCTGAAGAAGATAAGATATTGAATTTTTAATTGCAAGCCATTATGAAACTAGCAGTTTTGTATCAACTAACATATAATCAGTATTTAACTATTCTCTATTGGTTTCAAGACAAAAATTTCAAATTTAATTAGAACTCTGAGGCACAGCCAAGAACTTGGTGACTGATCATTATTCTAAAAGAACTAATATTTGTGGAAGTTGAATGGCAGTATAAACCTTGAGTCGTAAAGAAAGAATGGATTATGTTGACCTCACAGTGTATATATGCTTACAGTGTATGTGTATACCAATGCAATTTCATTTTAAACCAAATTCCTAGTTCAGGCTGCAAACTGCAAACTGCTATTTGAACTATGCCTTGCTAGATCTTCATTTAAAATTAATATCCATGTGCTGTGTCAGTATCCAATTGTCTAACATCACCGAAGGGACAGTAAACCATCAAGAGAGTTAATTGGATCAGATTCAACTTCTCAATGATCTTAGCCATCTCAGAAACCAAGCATAACCCAGATTTCCCCAACTGGTAGTGTATTGACTGTCTAATTAAGAAACAAAACTGTCTGAGATGACTTAAGATCTGGCCTACTCTTCAGTGAGATGGATGTCTTGTCAAAAACCTGATAAAATATTCACAACCACAATCTATTCAACCAAGATTCTACTCAGGCAAATTGTGAGAAAGAGAGCAAAGAAGAGACTTCCATATGTGTGTGTAAATATTTTTTTTTGTAAGCATTGCTTTATCCTATTTTCTTCCCCTAGAACCCCACGAATGTCTTTCACTACATTTCTTACAGTTAGGAAAACAAACAAGTGTCATCGGGTAAATTTAAGTTGTTTTGTAGATAGCTACTTTGGTGGAGGTTGATTGAGATTTTCTACTTGTAATAGGGCCTGCCCTACTCTGGCCTCTCTTGGGACATGGAAGCCAAAGTAAGAGCCCAGGGCTAAGGATCTTGTTTGTGCTGATCACAGACAACTGAACACTTTGAAGAGGCCCATCTTCCTATCTCCCTGCCAAGGAAACTTCAGAGGTTACTGTCCTTGAATTGACGTTGCTGTGTTTTTCCCCTTTTGATACCAAAGCATCTCGCTTTCATTTCTCCAACAATAGAAAATAATTCTAAACCATTTTGATTCATGAAAGATAAGTTGAAAAGAATAAAGAAGGGTGAATTCTCTTAAACTTTTTTTTTTTTCAGAGTAAAGTTTCTATTGACAATGTGTGACTTAATGTCCCCCAATTAGGGTAAATTTGTGATTCACCAGAAGGAACACCAGACACCTGGGAATTCTAGATTCCAATTCAGTTCTATAATCATCTAATTGTGTGCCTTGGGTGAATCCATTAACTTCTGTGGATCTCAGTTAATTACTCTTTAAATTGAAATAATACTACTTGCTCATTTTTTTAGCTTAAACTCATTAAGTGTTTCCTCTATGTCAAAAATTCTGTTATGCACTTATCTAATCTACCTAAAATTAGAGCTATTATTATTAGTACCCACACTTTAATCCTACTAGTAGATGTGATATCAATATAAAGCTCCTAGAAATTAAGAGACTTGAAGGTTACCCATTCAAAGGCAAGAGAATCAAGATTCATAGTTAAGATAGCCATACAATCTGAGCCCCTTAGGCCACACTGCTCTATATGACCGCAGAAAAGCCATACCACCTCTTTTTGAAATTAGGTCCTAATTTGTGAAATGGAGAAAATACTACCAGTATCCAATAGGGTTGTGAAAGAATTGAATAAAGCAACTCAGGTGAAACAGGCCTGTGCATGCTTGAAATGCAGTGGTTGCCATTACTATAATTATTATAATAATAAAAATAATAGTAATTAAGTCAGTTCTGTGTACGACTTAGGTTCTATCTCCATGCAATAGTTGGCTGAGAAGGTTCTGAATTAGGATATGTAGGACTGTGCAATCAGGGACTGTTTTGCCGCTCATAGGGACTTGGAAGACTTCCATGCCCCACTGTTCTTGGGAAGTTATCTACCATTGCTAGACGAAGCCTTACCACTATAGGTTTTCTCAGTTTATATCAGCAATAATAAGCCTTCTGTGTTTTTCAACACTCCCATGCTGATTTCAAGAAGTGTTTAGGCCCTATTTCAGGCAGTCTTACAAATACAGAACAAGTTGCATATAGTTGGTCTTTCCAGAAAAAATAAGATTTCAGATGGTCTAATGTCTGTGGTTCATATTAGTAAATTTCCTTCTTTATCATGTGTTTTACTTTTCTCCACTCAGATCTCAGCGGTGACGATACACCACATTACTTCCCAGAAATGGCAAACACAGTAAGGCAATTGCAGGTGGAGGGGCATTCTGGTAACCAGGCCCATTCCCAGTTTCTTCAAACATGTTGGCTAATTCCTGTAAGGGGTCTCTTGGTGCTACCAGCCATGAGTACGTCATCTTAGATGGAGCTGGGTGCATTTTCTCAGATTAGTCCTCCTAGAGCATCATCAAATAAATCCTCTTAGGGTTTCAGGTTGCTCTTCAACTCCCTGCTCCTCTCCTTCCTCTCTCCCCACCCCCACCATCATGACCTGAGATTCCAGTCTCCTCTCATTTAGGCAGGCAGCTGCACAGGCCCCTGGCACACCAGCAGGCACACTGAAGCTTGGTTTCTGCAGCACAGCCCTCAGGGCGTCTGTGCAGCTGTCAGCATTGATGCGCTTTCATGGATTTCTTGTGAGAAGCCGCCTTGTGTAAAATACTTGCCTCTTGAACTGGACAAATACTTTTTACTGGTCTCCCCCACTGGGTGAGGTGGGATGACCCCCGACAGATAAATAGGAGTTTGAGTTAAAAGGGAGCCTCTTAAAAATAAAAAGGATTCATTTCACCTTTCTATTTTAGAGTGCTATTTTGCAAAGGGCCCTTGGCTTATTGTCCTTCTCCTGGTTGCAACATACCCCCATAATGAACTCCCTACATAAAATGAGAATGTATAGATGTAGGGCAGGAAGCCTGCCCCTATTCTGGGAGGGCAGAGTGACAAGAGCTGCTTGTTTATTACTTGTTACTGAAAGGCATGAAAGACACAGCTGCAACAAAGTAGCCCTGGAACAATTATTAGTGAGAAGGTTAAAGCCTTGAAATGAATCTACTTTTATGGAAGAATAAAGATGGTTTATGAGAGTGTTGCTTAGAAGAAGAGACAGTCGTCAAAGCCACTGGGGTTCATATGTGTGTGTGAGTGTGTGTGTGTGTGTGTATTAAAAAATATATAATTATATATACATATTCATACACTATATATAGTGTATGAATATGTATATATAATTATATACTTTTTTAACCAAAGTTAGTGTTTTTGTAGATTATTTGTCAATTCCTCATGGATTCCCATGAATAGATTGGCAGCAAACCCTAAAAAATGAAGATGAGAGGAAAAGATTGTGGTGGGGAAAAGGGGACAGCATCATTTTATACAAATGGCATCTGGAAGAACAAACCTGAAGAAAGCAAGGAATTAAACAATGAGTGGATTATGTGGGCACATTTCTGTTTCTTGGTGTTTCTGCAGCTCAGTAGGGTTCTTGCTTTATTTATTTTTTTTCCTGAGTAGTGACCCAGGGGTATACAATAACAGTTTTGTTATTTTAGTCTTCAAACCATTTTAAGCAGAGGAGTCATTGATACGTTTACTCTAGAGTTAGAAGTAAATGCTAAGTTTAGATACCTAGGTAAACAAGCTGGAAAGAAAAAATAAATAAATACAAACTAAACCAACATTACAATACCTGCCAGGCTTTGAATAATAAACACCTTCCACATAACACTGTGGGTTCAGTAAGGACAGGACTGTGAATATGTAAATAGCAGTGATGGAGATAGCTTAAGATCATGTACCCTTTAACTACCACAACATTTCTCTGAAATTCCAAGGTAGAACTTGGAGAGGATCTGGAAGCATTGAGGCAAATGGCTTTGTTTGTTTCCTCTGTGCAACAGCAATGAACTGCTTGGAGATGTTAAGAAGCATTTTCAATTTTATATCTGGAAAATAACTTCTTCCCCCACCCCAGCTCTGCCCTCTTCAGCAGGTCTGTGTATGCAGGAAACCAATTTTTAATATTTCAGATGTGAATCAGTTCAGCTTTTTAACGTGGGATTTTTCCATTATATGGAAATTATTTTGAATAAGAGAAACTTGACTGCAGATAGCAGCACTTGAACTCAGCAGTTTTTGGAAACCAAAATAAATTAGGTTTATTTCATCAAATAGCTATTTATTTCTTATTAACCATCTTTATTTATTGGGAAATGATAGCATCTGCTAATCTATAACACTTAAGGACTCTTGATAATCAAAACAGCAAAACACTTCTAAAAATATCACTTGCTAGAAGATGATGTTTTAAATGAGTTTAAGATTTAGGAGCGCAGTTTTACTTCCTGTGGTCTAATATAGGCCCTGTGAAGCGCCTTCCATTTAGAAATATCAATTTGTGGGCAGGGGGTGGGGAGGGGGGTTCCTAACAGCTTTATACCATGAAATCTCAACAAGAAAAGATCTATGGTTCAGGATTCAATTTCCACATCTACTCACACAGTCTGAGGCCAGTTGAGTTCTATTGCCTTGCAGAATAAGGTTACAGATTTTTGAATGGGATCAGATGTAGGTTGATGAATTTGGGATCGCAGATATTTTCATTACAAGGAGCAATGCCATGCTGCAGCTGGAACAATTGTTTTTAATTAATCTGAATAAACAGTGGGGCTTTGACAAACAAATAATAACCATCAAATTAAACAGCTTCCTGGGGGGAGAAAAAAAACCTTTCCAAAGTGGCAGTATTGCCTCTGGGCTTTTGAGGGATTATATTTAATAAGCTGCTCTTTGCATTTATGAGAGGAGAAGGAGAAATAGAATTTTTCGTTGAGATACGGGAGAAGTATTTGACTTACCTGGAATTGCCAGAATGTGAGAATCATAGAATTTTGGAGCTGAATAGGATCTTGGCCGTCTCATATACCATCCTTCTCTCATTTTGTTCAAAAAAGAAAAAATAAATGAACTGCAAAGAAAGAGGACAAAATTTGTCCTTGGTCTTATATTTCATATTCATAAGAATAATCATGGATTAGAAGAATACATAAAATCTATCTATCTATCTATATATCTATCTATCTATCTATCTATCTATCTATCTATCTATCTATCTATATTATTCTCCTTACTAAGAACTGGGTGCAGGTGAGATCTTTACTAATCTTAATAAAAGAACTTTGAATCTTCTCATAATTGAAAATTCTACCTAAACCTGTGATATCCCCAGAGGTTTGCCATAATAAAACACCATTGACCTGCATTATATATCAGGGAGAAAGATCATTACCAAGTGCATATTCCAAGAGATCTGCAGTACATGGTTTGAACCCACCCTATCATAGAACTTTGGCTTGAAAAGGAGCTAATATTTAACCACCATTCCCCGCCCATCGACTCAAAGCAGGTTGACCAGAGTGGACTTTTAAGGAACAGCAGTGATTCTCAGCCTGCATGGTCCTGCAAACCAGTGCTATTGTTTCTCATCCCCCACATAAAAAGCATGTCAGAAAGATGAGATAGCTCTATCCCCTCCAAGAGGAAGCTCCTTCAGTCTCTGTGAGACAATACCAATAAAAGTTCTAATCAATCATTTCCCATCTTCAGTAACTCCTCAAACCCCAGATTTGCCTTTACATCTAGATGGGATTCATTAGCAAGTAGGTCAATGACCAAAGCCTCAAGTGTAAATTAAAGTCCATAAACCCAAGTAGGATGTTCTAAATGTGTCACAATCTCTACTTACATCAAGTCTTTATTTCTTTCCCCTTATGTTTTTTTTTTTCTTTTTTATTTTGCTTTATCAAACATATCTTTCCTGGGGCCAACAGAATCTTGGCCCCAAGCATTTAAGTTGGGCTTGTTGGAAGATTTACTCTACAGACAGGATGCGAGTGCTCTGTTAGAGTGGTAAATATATTAACATAGAAGCAAAAGCAATGCTGTCTTTTCCCACACTTCACTGTGTCATAGTGAAGTCATTTTAAATGAAAAGTCATATCTTCTGCCCTTAATATCTACCTAAGGCACAGGTGCAGCTCTTACAAGGATTGCAGTAGTGAGTGTGAGGCCAGTGACCTTAGGGCAGCACTAGGTGAAGGAAGGAACTCATGAAAGCATCTTTGGTTTCTTCCCTTTCCTCATAAATATCCTCATTCCACCCTATCTCCCACATCCACATATGCTCACTGGCGACTTATGCCTTCTTACATGCATAGTGTTTGCACATGCAAAATTGTACACATACTCATAGGAGCATGCGTACAAATGTGCTCTGTATCTTCACCTGGCAAACATGTTGCTTCCATAGAAATATCCCAAATTTCTTGCCTTCCTTAAAGCCAATCCTTCTTTCTCCCATCTCCATGGAATTACCTCCAAGGAATATTCTCCCATCTCTGTCACACTCCTGTGTAATATAATGAGTGGCTAGTAGAGTTTTTTCATATGAATTAATGGCTTATCAAATATCATCAGGATCATTTAAGATTACATACTAGTGGTTATTCAGTGACACTAGCCCCAGAAGGTTTTGATTTGTTAAGAGAAGGAGGCACCTAGAGGAGAAATATGTGATTAAAATCAAGACCCAGAGGCCAGTCCCACATTTTAATGCTGTATCTAAAGTTTGCTTCACAGTCAGGAGAAGTCAGCTTGCAAAAAGAGCATCTTGGGAAAGAGTTATTTGATGACAGAAGGCAAAAGCTTCTATTGAATCAGCAGATTAGATCCTTGGAGGCGATGTTAATTGTGGTATATGATTGTATGATTAAGTATATATGTTAATTTTTTTCTCATCATAGAAAAACAAAGAAAACTTTTCATTTGGAAGGTTTCCATCAAGATTTAAGCAAGAGAAGTATGGTGAACATGATTTGAAACTCTCAAAAACAGCTAGATGATAGTTCTTCACTGAGAGTTCTCAATTGATTTGCAAAATGAGATGAGAAAATTCATGCTATATCTTTTCTTCCCCTAAATTTGAAATGTCCTACAAAATGTAGGACATGGACTAAGTAATTTGATTCCAAAAGTAGGATGTGGGAGGGGTGAATTAAAAATAACTCTAGTTTGATTTTTAATATCTACTATGCACGAGGTGCTATGCAAAGTATTTTTTATACGCATATATACTTCTCACATGAACCCTGATAAACTGGGTCAAGGTTGCACAAAGCTTGGTAAGCTCATTCTGGGCCCACATTTTTTCCAAATTGTACCTATAACTGCCTTCTGGAAATTGCCTGTGAAAATGGCAAAGTCAGGTCAGAGAAATGGGGGATTTAAAAACAAAGCCCTTCCAAACATGAATACCTCTTGAATTTTGAGAACTTCACTCTCTTCTGTAGTAAAAAGCTAATTCAGGATGAATATGAAGCTTTCTGTGAGGCACAAACAAAAGATCAAGACTGAATATGCTAACCTGTGAGCTGCCCACTCAAAGAACAGGGACAGCTACAGGAAATGAAAGATGACCACCTGTCCAGGAGCCCATAGAAGGGGATTCCGTGTCTGAAGCAGAAACATTGGAATAATGGTTGTGAGGGAATTTCCAAGTTTGCAAAGTTCTGCTTTTGCTAAACGGAAATGATGTTTCCCAAACTCTCTCGATTATATCTTCCTGAGCTACATCCCCAAGCTGCTGTTACTCTGAGTGCTCTGACAGCATTAAATAACTTTTGCATTACAAATTCCAGTCTTTCTGTCTTAAACAGTAATGAACCTACAGTTTAGTTTTTGACTACTTTTGTAAGAAGTATTGGAGAAGCCCTTAGGGACTCCAGTCTAGAATGTGCTTCTTTAGTCACAGTGATTATAAAATAGCTGTTTCTTTGAAATAAAAATTTTAGTCCATATAGTGAGTACTATTGAAAACTTCAAAATAAAAGATGTGTAAAACTTTAGATTCTTCAAGTCTTTAGCAGGCTATATTCCACATGGCCTCCAAAAAGTATTAAGTTTGATAATAGAGAGGTATAACTTAATATAGGAGAAAACTTGGGTTTAGTATACTTTGGGTCACATGTCGCAAAAATAATCAGAAATGTGTACAAAACAATGTCTTTAATTTATGAACTATGAGCCAACCTTAAAAGTTCATTTCGATCTTGTAAAGCCCATAGATATCATGCCTTTACTACTATTCATTTGTACAATCTGCACACATATTCACAAGAGCTTATTACTTATTGCATGTAATACTTCCTGATCTCTACTTTGCATGATACTTTATTATATTTCTGTAAGATGATATTATTTGAAATGGTGTGCAGCTATTTCCCTTCAGTAATGGAAAATCGACTGAAGCAAAAACAGTGAATCTACTAGTAGATCTCGAGAGCGAGTGTGAAGCAGGATTGTTAGTGTTCTGAGGAGGATCTCCCTTTTTCTGTTGTTTGTTTGTTTGGTTGGTGTTGCTGCCCTTGTTGTTTTTACTCTATAGGCGCATCTACTTTCTTCATCCCACAGTCTCTTCAGATCAGTTTCATATAGCTCTGATTCACTGGGAAAAGGAAGGAAGGAAGGAAGGAAGGAAGGAAGGAAGGAAGGAAGACAACAGACCATAAATCTACCAATATAAACCCAGCATCTCAGAGAGTTTCAATTGCAAAGTCTCAGAAAAGAAAATCAGATTGTCTAGATTGGTCTAGGTTCCATCTCCAAGCCCAATCATTCCTAGCAACAATGAGCTACATTTTGTAAAGGTGGTTTCTAGGAGCTGCCATGTGAGGTATGGATTGGAGAAGAAGGTGCAATTCCCAGAAGACTCACAGAGGTCTGTCTAGACAATGAGTTTAAATCAAGAATGACAAATAGCATTGTGTGTTACAAACAATGGTCGTCCAGCCAGACTGCTTGAGTGTAAATCCTAGGTCTGCTCCCTGATAGCTGTGTTTTCTTGTCTTGGGCAAATTACAGAGCCCCCTTTGCCCTAGTTTCCTCCCCTTGTAAAAGGCAAGTAATATGATACTGACGTCATGAGTTTATTGTGAAAATTAAGTAAATATCTAAATGCTTAGAAAAGTGTCTTACACATAGTGTGCAAGTGATTATCAGGGAATGTTTGCTCTTTTTAGTTTTAATTTCTAACACTTATGACATATCCATAAGTTATTTTAAAAGAGAAAAAAAGATAAGAAAAAAGACTCTTTTTAAGTAAAAAACATATTCAAATATGCATACCCCATCTCTTCTTTGCCCTCTCCCTTCCTTTTTGGCTTGCTTCAAATTTAAGTAAAAAGAATCCAACGAAGAAATCCACCATGATTCTTGCATGCAAATATTTCCAACATGCTTATTTTCTGTGTTCCTGCTAGACCTTGGCCATAGATAAAAAATAATTTATGTGGCTTTAATTATAGCACAGATACAATTGTGGACTCAGCTTCTCTCACACTTAAACATTTTTTTTTTTCATTTTATGACTTAGCTCTATTAGTTATTTTAATGGTTAAATAATACTCCAAACGGTTAGTTTACTATAATTTAATTCTAATCACCATTCTCCTATTAAAATATTGCTGGATTTGTTTCATTCCTTTTGTTTTTATAAATAAGAATTTAGTAGTCAAATTGTTTTCTAAAAGACAGTAGTAGTGTCCTTTATTAATAACTATTGATCTCAATTGCAATTCTGATCTTAATTCTGTTTTCATTCTTTAACCCTCATCAATTAGTTTTTTTTTTCTAATTAAAACATGGCTTTCACAAGCAGATTGAAGAATTAGCTATGAACAGAAAACCCAAGGAATAACACAAATAAAACGAATGGTAAAGTCTTTTTAGAGAATTCACATTACAAAGGTAAGGTGTTGCCAGATGTGCATGTTATAAACATTTGCAGAAATTCACTATTATATTGAAAGTACCAGCCTCAAACATCAGCTTCACTGGTGTGAATTTGTGTGAGTGAGCCTGGATAATATTAAAAAAAAATAAATTTTAACTAAATTTTTTAATTTCAAAGATCTATAATAATTGATGATAAGCAAGTTCTTCTAAACAATACCATGCAGTAAAATTAAGCCAGTAATGACATTTATCCTCAGAATGTATTCCACCTACATCCCTTTGACAAGGATGGTGATGATGATGAAGAAAGTAATGCTAATGATGAAGGTGATGATGACGATAAAGACAACATTTCTTACTTACTAACTTCCTGCCATTTATCTTCTGTTTTCATTCTTTAACCCTCACATGTTTATGAGGTCAATGCTAGCTTGATACCCATTTTGCAGATGAAGAAACAAGCTTAGGCTCATGATTATCAAAATCTTATGTGGTGCCTAGATTGGTTCATAGACAATTCAGTTTCAGAATCCATTCTGCTAGTCCACCTTGGATAGAAACTGACCATGAAATTATTGAAGTGCTGTAAAGTCATTTCACTTAGCATTTATCAAGTATCTGTGTGCTCAGCATCCAGGATGTATTTTATAGAAGTCATTGAAAAACATATCAAACCATTCACCTGGTTTTGTTTAGGCAGTTGCCTTGGTCTGCTCAGAATGCTATGATAAAATACCATAGACTGAATAACTTAAACAACAAAAAGTTATTTTTCACAGGTGGGGAGGCTGAGAAGTCCCAGATGAGGTTGCTGCTGCTTTGGTTCTTATTCAGAGCCCTCTCCTGACTTGCACACAGTTGCACTCTCTGTGTGTGCCCATATGGCCTTTTCTCATTGAATTTTCATGTGGTATCCCTTATTATAAGGGCATCAATCTCATTCAGGTTGCACCCTCATGACCTCATCTAAGCCTCATGACCTCCCAGAGGCCCATCTCTAAATACCATCACATTGGAAGTTAGAGCTTCAACATATGCATTTAGAGGGAACACAATTAATTCTCCATAGCAGAATAATTCATCACCTGCCAATTATTAAGAATGCTGAGGAAGACAGTCCAGATTAGGAGTGAGACTTTGTTCTTTGAATGTCCCTATTAGTTCTATTATATTATGATTACTTTGAGTTATTTCTGTATCAGTGAGCACCTGGGGAAGTTAAACCTTTGGGGGCTACAAATGTTTATAACTCTAGACTCTTTTTTTTTAATATGAATCTGATAAAACAACCTGTATCTCTGAAGCCTTTTGCCATATCTGAGATCAGAATTATGCATAATCACATTCCTTGTCATTTGTATTATAACTGATTGATTCACCAAAAATACTGATTCTGGTTGATATGGAAAACTCAATATATTGGCATGCTCTGCGTATGCTCATTTTGTTAATTTACTTTTTCAGAGCTTCTTTAAGAGATTTTCTGGCTCACTCGAATATAGGATTAAACAATACCATGCAGCTCTTTAATAAAGAGGTGAGGTATAGACCATAGAAACATGGCATATGCCATCTTTTGAGAACATTTGAGATGAACATTTTATTTTCTATTGTAAGTTAATGAGATTCAATTTTTAGAAATTTGATTTATACATACTCTTCTAGGAGGACACATACTGTAAAAAGTGAAAAAAGACCATATTAATGACACAACGATTACATAAGAATTTAACAACATAAAGATCTCAATGCATACTCGAAAGTCAGTTTCTCATAGAAGCCTGCCCAGAGATTCACATTCACGAGATAGACAGGCATAATTTAGAATCCAAAACACACGACCTGGCATATTTTTCTAAGTCTCATTCCTTTCTGTAAAATAAGCAAATATTGGTATCTTCCTATTGTATCATCTACAAACCACAGGGTGCTTTTTAAAAAAAAAAATATATAAAAGCAGCCCTCTAAGAAATGTGAAACTGCTGAGAATCAGGAACTCAGCCCACCTAAACTAACATCTCTGTGTAAATTAAGAAAAGGCACCTCCTTTGGAACAAAGTAGAAAAAGGCACTTTCTTGGAGCTTCTGAAGCCCTACTGGAACAGGACTCTTGGAGAACAAGCCTGGATTTGGTTTCCATATGCTCTATTGGCTTGAAGCCCACAAGCAATATGCAAACTGCATAAGCAAATGTGGCAGGTTGTACAGGGTTACAGTCTCACTCCCGGGTTATGAAGTACTTTCAAGGGACATTCTACTACTAACAGTAACATGTGGGGAGGCTCCTTAGCAAGCAGGGAAAAGAACAATTCTGAAAACTCAAAGCCTACCTTTCCCTTCTTTGGATGTTCCCGCTACAGCTTGTATGGAATGTTCATGAAAGTATTTCACTGGAAGGGCACTGTTTTTCTTATAACTACCATCAGGCAATTAGAAATTCTCCAATAATGTTGTGAACTGGTTAAAGACAGAGTCTCAGATGCTAGTCCCAGGAACACAGCAGGTCCCACCAGGATCCTCTCTCCTGTTTGTGACAGAGGAGAGAATCTGTATTTTAGCTTTTGCAAATATGGAAATGTTTATGGCATAATGAGAGCCCACTCCTAAAGTTTATTATTGTTATTTAACAAGCTTATAATTTCATCAATAAAGGCCATTTCTGAAATTGCTAATTAGTGAAGCATTTGATTTTTTTATTGGGATAGGAATACAAAAAATGCTTGAAGTAGTTGCCTTTAAAGTAAAAGCTTCCTGATTACATGGCTCTCTCACTGCTCTCAGAGTATGAATTCCTGTGGAAACCAACTAAATCTAAGTTGCTACAGAGGAAACAACCATGCTCACAAAATATCGAAAACATGCATACCCTCATAATGCCCTGTCACACTCAAGGACGAATCACAGATGGAGCAAATAATAGTATCGCCACTGTCCTAGTGGGAAAATTATAGGATATAATGCATGCAAAGACTTACCCTAGCAGCCACTAAAAATAAGCTCTCACACTTGCCAGGTTTGTGTATTTCACTGCAGAGAAGACATTTATTGTAAGATGCACCTTTATTTTATATATTTCAGAAAGAAAACAAAAACTTCCCTCAAGATGGAGAGGTTCATGGGAAAGTGGTACTTAAAACCATGATGCTCAAAGGCTCCATGTCCTAGAAAAGGTGGGATAAAATAAACCCACCATGCACAAAGAGATCCCAAGAAAACATGCATATCTCCAACTTGATACCAAGTAGAAAGAAAGGAAATAAAAATCTCCCCTGTTTTCATCAAATATATAACAGGCTTAATGTCTGAATGCAGACCACCAGTGCTGTCCCAAACTTTAATTTAAAGTAGTCTCAGATGAGTGATGGCCCTAACTGACTGCCAAGCAATCAATGAAAATACTCTCTGGAAAAAAAAATTGATTCAGGCAGACAATGTTGATTTTAGACACATCTTTATTTCATAAAAAAAATGTGAAAAATATGTGCAGATTATAGCCAGTGAAAATATGGTTTGTGAATTACTTTGTTTACTTGCATTAGTCTCTAGAAAATGGATTTCCTTAACAATGGGCACTGAAAGGCTATTGAACAGTTAAGTATATTCTGGGCATGGTTAAATAATAATGATTGACTGGATCTATTTGTGGTGCCAAAGGAACTGTGATGGGTATGGAAGGAGATAATTTGTGTGGAAGGAGATAATTTCAAAGCCGTATTCCAATATCTCAGTGGCGTTGAACTCACCTGGCTCAAAGAGAAAAGCCTTCCTTTTGCTGATTTGTCATCAATCTTCTCTAATGGAAAAGAAACCCTTTGGAGAGAAGGCCTCTAGGAAGCCTTTTTTTTATAATACAAAGTTCTTTCAGGTTCATCCTTTGATTCTCAGCAGATATCCAGCAGATGGTTCTGTGCCTCTGAAGTACAGTTGTTGGAGTTTTAACTTGATTAAGCTGTCACTCAAAATTGTTGTTTATATGATCGATCCAACATCAAAAGACCGCCATGCCATGGATCTGATGTCAAAAAGTTTCAGAGTGACAGCAGGAGCAGATGGAGTACTGCACCCTGGATGTTCATTTATAAACCACTCTGAGGTTTCCACCTCAAGAAATGAATCAGGGTGAGCTGCAGGAAACTCAGATCCTCAGATTAACCCCAGGACATTTAGAGAAAACAATAAATTGTTTTTTGAGTTGGGAGATAAGTTGAATTGGTAGGTTTGAAAAATTACTGAATATAAAAGCATTTTATTGGTTAAAAAAACCCAAAGTTTTATTTTGTGATAATTTTAGATTCAGAGAAGAGTAGCAAAGACAATAGAGTTCCGAAAAACCCCTCATTCAATTTCCCCTAACATTAATGTCCTACATTACCACAGTACATTTGTCAAAACTAAGAAAACAACAATAATATATTCAAAGTCTCCTAAAATAATTATACACTGTGAAGCTTCAGACATTGCATGAATACAAGTGAGTTTTTATATATATATTATGAAAACCAAGCTGGATCTATTTCTTTCATTGTTTGTGTTATTTCCTACAGGGCCCACGACCTCCCACCTAACATTTGGATAAAGAGCCTTCTTAATCCTGTGAAGACCCAAATTAAGACTCAGCTCTTCCATATTCTATTCTCACTAGAGTGGAAATACTCTTCTCTGAACTCCTATTCTGTATACTGGGTGCTTCATAAATTCACATCCATTCATATTTCTGATTCACATGAATAATGAATTTATTCATAAATGCATTATAAACTTAGAGTTTGGAATATAAAAAACCTGTTGTATCCTGTTCTTCTCTGTTCCATTGTTGCATGATCTTGAGCAAGTGGGATTAGTTCTACCACCCTCTACCTTATTAGGGATGTGGATATTAAACTCCCTTACCTCCAGACACAGTACAGGACCAACAAGCATTAGCTATAATTACTGATGCTGCTATTACTATGCAAAGCAAGGATTGCTCACCATGGGTCAAAACTGTTCCACTGCATTTTTGGTAGACTTTTGAGCTACAAGTGTTTTTTGCATTTCTAAATGGATTAAAAAATGGCCCCAGCAACATCTAGCTGATTGGCTCACAGCGGCCCCAGCAACATCTAGCTGATTGGCTCCTCTGCGGTGATGCTCATTGGGCTGTTTCCCTGCCCTTTCAGACCACGGAGCTGCTCATTGGGGGACTTTTTCGGCTCCGCCCACGTGACCCAGCCAATCGGCCTCAAGAGCAGGAGGATTGTGGGAGGTGGAGAGAAGCTTGTGTGGGAGAGAGAGGCTTGTGGAAAGCCGGTGGTGGCAGTTGAGGCTCTGAGGGTTTTTCCTGAGAGGCTGTTTTGTTTGGCGTGTGTGGTTCTAAAAATAAAGTTAGTTTCTTTTGACAAGTGGCTCCTGATTGTGCCCAGCCAGACTGCGGCACTTTGTGACATGTAAAAATTATACAAAATTCAAATGTAGTGTCCATAATTAATTTTATGTCAACATAGCCACATTCATTAATTGGGGATTTGTTTATAGCTACTTTTGAGCTACAGGGTCGAACTAAATTTTTGCAACAGGTATCACAGGCCCTGCAGAGCTGAAAATTTTTACTACCTATACCTTTTCAGAAAAGTTTGCTAATTCTTGATCTAGAAGCTTTGTTTCTCATGTCTCTCATGTTTACTGATACAGTATAGTAATATATCATATTTATTTATTTATTTGTTTATTTGTTTAACTAGCTAAGAATAATAGCTGTCTTAATTCACAGGGGCTCATTAACAAAATACCATAATCTAGGTAGCTTATGAACAACAAAAGTTTATTTCTCATGGTTCTGGAGGCTGGGAGCTCCAAGATCATGGTGTTTGTAAATTTGGTGTCTGCTTAGGATCTGTTTTCTAAAAATAGAGGGTAAATTCTAACTGTTTACATGGTAGAAGGCTCAGGCAGCATTGTGGGGTGTCTTGTGCAAGGGCACTAATTCCATTTTCCCTACAAATATCATCATATTGGTGATTAAGTTTCAATGTAAGACTTTGGAAACACACAAACATTCAGATCTTATAATTACCTAAGGAATACATAGAACATAATTAGGTCCACTCTTAACCAAGGTTTCTTCCTCTTTAAAATGGAGGTAATAATAAATATTATCTATCTCACAGAATTCACAAGGATTAAATGAGGATTCAGGTGATGTGCTTATCAATGTTTCAATTGAAATGTGCTCAACAAAAGTACGTGTTTTGCTCTGACCTTTCCAAACTGATTTTTCCAGATATGGAAACCCCTTATCAGAGAGTTCAAATCTTAGTCAGTCTGCTCTTAAGCTGTGTTTCCTACTATAATATAAAAAAGTGGTCAGTTTCCAGTATGTATGCCTAATGTCTACAGGCACTAAAACACTGATTAAATACAGGTCCTAGAACAGTACAGGGTCATTTCTCAATTACTACTCATTGATTAATGAATTCTCAGTTTCAAGTGGCTCATCAGGGACTAATTGGTAGAAAATAACTTTTTCTTATGTTAACTGAAGTTAGCATGCTGCTTCTTTTATCTCACTTATACACCTGAGATCTTTGCATTCATTAAATTCTGGAATATTCAGAATTGATATTTTTATTATTTGAAAATATTTATTGAGCAAAATACCAGGCAGAATATTATTTGCTGAGCATAAAATAATGAGCTTCAGCAGACATGAAGGAGTTTTCTTGTCTAATGGGAAAACAGGCATTATTGATAGGTCATTAAGGGGCATACTATATCATCCCTGTGTTTAATGCTATGGAAAAGATATATAGGGGCTTGGGAAAGCCTTTGAGTTGTTTAGGAGTGGGAAAGAGAGCTGAGTTGGAGTTGACTCGGCTGCAGAGAAAAAGAAAATTTAGAGTAGAAAGAATATTATATACGATGGTCCTGCTGCAGAAGGGAGAACAAGGACCTGAAATTTGCCAGACTGAGGGATGGAAGCCACTTCATGGAAGTGGTTATGAGATGAGGGTAGAGACAGAGCTAAGGGCTGGGCCCCAGGAGTACTCCACCAACTACTAAGTATTCCCAGGGTGCTATTACTATCACCCTGGCTGTCTTCACTGCAAAGAGGAAGGATCCATTTATTTAATAAGTGTTTGATGAGTATCTACTACTTGGGTTCTAAGCCCTGAGGACACAATAGTGAAAGAGAAATGAAACAGAAAAATATCCTTGTGTTTAAGAAAATTGAACTCATTGTGATTCCCCCACCCCCACACATATTTACATACATACAAGGAACCCTTTAAATATTGTTTACCTATTTAGCTCCTCCATGAAATTCTAATACCATAAATATCATGTGCACATGTTCAGGTACTGCATGAATAAGGTGTTATATGCTTACCTGTGGTTATTCTATAAAAAAGTAAGCAGTCTGATCCCCTACACCCAAATCAGTTTTCAATCTAGAGGGCAGAATCACTTGCACTGTGAATTGTATGGAATACAAGTGTGGATTTATGATGAGAAATTTCTATTTGGGGATAGTTGATCAGATTTTAACTATGAAGTGACTTGGCATACATTAATTCTGCACATCTGACACAGGCTTGATTAAAAATGATAAATCAGGCTGGGTGTGGTGGCACACACCTGTAATCCCAGTGACTCAGGAGGATGAGGCAGGAGGATTCTGAGTTCAAACTCAGCCTCACAACTTAGTGAGGCCCTATGCTACTCAGGGAGGCCCTATCTCTAATAAAATATTTAAAAAAGGGCTGGGGACGGTGGTTGAGCACCCCTGGGTTCAATCCTTGGTTCAAAAAAAAAAAAAGAAAAATCAGTAATATTTCTGTTAGCTCCTTGCCATTGCATGATTTGTTTTTTCTTATTTTGCATATGTCCATTAACCTCAGTGTCTCTTTAAATCTTCCTACTATCGTTACTTATTTGGTCAAAAACTCTTTGCTCTGAGCTTTATCTGCTTAACAAACTACTTTCAATTTTTTTCAAATCATTCCTTATTAGAATAAATAGTTCAGTTATTCCACAAGCTGTTTTATGTCAAGTCTAACTCTGTCTAAAAATTTCATTCATTTCATTTAGTTCATCAGCTTGCAAAAAAAATTTATATTATTACTAAGAAACATAACATGTATACACCATGAGTATGCATGGTTTGAGTGATAAAGGAAAGTTCAGGAATATGGGTAGTTCATTTGTATGCAAGTATGCTAGTCATTGAGCATATTTCAGTGAAGAATTAGTAAATGACTTCATTAAATGCAAGATAATTGGGAAACACCAAAAAGGGTGAATTCTAAATTGCTTTGCAAACTCTATATAGACATGTTGAACAAATCATATTTTAGGCTGCCAGTTTTTAGTGCTGTAAAATGCATTACAAAGTGCTGGTCATATATCTTGGATTTTGTTTTCTCTATGTAGAATTAAATTCCAGATTTGCTTTGATCTTACTCTTGTATTTACATCTTGCTCCTTTGTTTAAACTGTCTTCTTTTATTTACAATATGCAGAGAGGGAAGCAGGTTTAAGTCCAATTACCATGATTTCTGCTTGACTTATGTGCACTTAAGCAGTTTAAATCTTGTTTTGGTGACAGAAGATTTTTCCTTCAGGATTCCTCAATAAATCCTTCCAAACCTGATGAATAATTTGATTCACAAATAGTCCCTTTAGTACACAAAATACTTAGGTTCCCATATCTCACTAAGTTTGAGGAGCAAGCTTCGCATCTGGAACACAAGTTAACAGAAGAGACATCCTCTGGATGTGCCAAGTTTGTGCCATGTCAAACTGCTGCCAACAATTCTCTTTTTCTCCTAAAACACCATGAATTCTCAACTACTAAATTGCATGCAAACACTTTAGCTTTGAAATTACTTAAGGTTCTTCATGAAGAAGCTCCCAACTTTATAGACTTCTATCCTATTACCCCCAAATCAAATTTGAGGCTTCCGTGTGTGATCTTTCTCTGATCCATCCCATGTTCTTGATTGTGCTGTGTATCCTACCTGGATACCTTTGTGTATCTCCCTGACAAATCTACTCATCACTTAAAGCCTAGCTCAAATTTAAATTTCCCTTGTCCCGTTCACTCATATACATTTAATCCTCTAAACTCTCATGAAAATTTATTAGTATTCATTTACTTTGACCAAAATTCTCACACACATTTAAAAAAAATTCTCATTGGAATGTTCAAAGTGGGTCTATAAATGCAAGCAACATCACTATGCAAACTTGAATCCTGAACATTGCCTCTGGTAGTTTAAAAATACATCCACATTCTCTCTTCAAAAGGTGGCCCTTGTTTCCATTCTCTTGAGTGTGAGCTGGATTTAACCAATCATCCTAATGTGTACAATAGGGTAGAAGCAAAATATCACATCTGGGCTACTTTGTAGCAGCACTATGGCATCCCACTTGCTCTTTCTCTTGGGTAACTCATTTCAGTGAAAGTTAGCTGCCAGGCCATAGGGACACTGAAGAAAATCCTATGAAAAGCCCCATGTGTAGAAATACAATCTCTTGCTAACAGCCATGTGAGGCACCAACTTAGAAACAGATCAAACTTCCCCAGTCAAACCTACAGGTGCCTAAGGCCTCAGCTTACACATTGATTGCAACCCACCTAATGTATATACAATTTCATAATTCATGCAAATTGCAAGATGATATTTTTTTCTTTTAAACTGTTATATTTGTTTGCAATTTATTATGCAGTAATAGGTAAAAATATAACATACTTTATATAGTATATTTTATTCTTTCATCTGTCTATATTCTACCTGTCACTGAAGACTGCCTATTTTCTCTCCAAAATGTATCCAGAAATTGTGTACTTTGCTTCACCTCCACTGCTACCCTCAGCTTTTGCTATGACTTCATATCACTTCCAACTCTTGTTCCAGCTTTCATTTCTTAGTTCTTCCTCAACCTCATTAAGTCCTGCATACTGGATTCAGGAGGACAGCTATGCAACTGTAGTGTTGCTCTGCAAGGACTGAAGAGAATTACAAGATGGTCCTAAAGATTCTTGTTTCCTTGTGTACAGCATGCTTAGTATAACCTCTGCACTGGCAGGATGAGAAAGACAGTGGATATAATGGCTTTAACTCTTGTGATTAAGCTACATTAAATGACAATGATAAAGGGATTTTGCAAGTCTCATTGAAATCCCAAGTGATTTGATTTTCAAGGGGGCTCAGAGGTGGTTATACTGAGTGAGTCTGACCTAATCAAGTGAGTCCTTAAAAGGAACTGGGCAACTCCTAAATGGAGAGGTTTGAAGCATGAAAAAAATTCTCCTGCTCAATTTGAAGAAGTAAGCTACTGTGTTGTGGAGAGGGTCATATGGTCAGGAATGGGGGAGTGTTTTCTAGTTGTAGAGGACCTCAGTTCTTACAGCCTAAGAAACTTAATTCTGCCAACAACCAGTGAACTCTAGAAGGACCTCAAGCTTCAGATGAGCTCATAGCTTGAGTGACCCCTTGATTTCAGCCTGTGAGACCCAAGGAGAGAATCTGACTGTGTTAAACTTAGCCTATTGACCCATAGAAACTGTACAATAATAAATTCGTCTTGCTAGCTGCTAAGTTTGTTAAGCAGCAATAGAAAAGTCTTGAACGTACGGATAACTGCACCACCCACAAGGACATGAGTGCATTGGGATAATTAGGATAATTCTTGACTCATATATTTGATCTAGCAATTTCTTCTTTACCCTGACGTGCCTGAATTCAAGTTGGAAAGTTATTTATCATGCAATCTTCACATTCTTCACAACAGACTCTCATTTAATTAAGACGTAATTATATAGCTTTTACAACGTTCTAGGCAGTGACAGCTTTAGAAATACTGATTAATTTAATACTTCTAATAGTCCTAGGGAATCCATAAGTTTAGTAGCCCTATTTCAGAGGTGAGGGGCTGCAGTATAGCCATGGTCCCAACCACAAAACATCAGGGCCAAAAAAAGAGTCTTTCTCATCAGGAGCCACCAGCCAAAATTTATTTAGGAGTAACAACATTTTTGGTACGGAGGATGCATTTTAAAATGTAAAGTGAAGAAAATAGAGAAACTTAAACTATGTGAATTTGATCATAAGCTCACTTGACATCTTTGAGGGCTTTACCCTCAATGATGTATTTTCCATAAAAACTGAAATCCTTACTTTTGTCTCAAAAAGTCAATGCATGATCTCTGTTTCATTCCTCTCCTTGCAGATTCATTCCACATTCTGCAATTGACAGTTTGTGATCTCATAATTCGACAGTCAACAAAAATATACTAAATGCCCATGAGACTTAAACCTTAGTTATATTGACAAGTCTCTGTACACAGAGCAGGTATATGTAGAATATTTACTGTGTGCTAAGTCAGAGAATTCAGGAATTATGAGGGGGCTCTCACTCAAGCTGTCAAGAGGAGAAGATGAACTTATGACTGTTTCGAGTATAAACTGATAAGCATGAGCTGGAGAAATAAAAATCCCTGTAAAAGCAATTTTGACATTTTATGTGCATACTTGTCCTAATGCAAAAACAAAAAGAGCATTTATTAATATATTTTTTTTTTTTGTTTTCCAGTACTGAAGACCACTCAGATTCTTATGTATGCTGGACATGTGCTCTATCACTGAGCTACATCCCAAGCACTGAGACATATTTTCTAAACCACAGCTCTCAGTATATATTAGAGTGTCTAATTGTCCTGTTTTAAATGGGAATGGGCTATGCAGGAAATGGAAATTTTTATGCTAAAATCACGACAGTTCTGGGCAAACAGAAATGGTTGGGTACTCTCTATTTATACCACCCCCTAGGGCACACACATATACAATCAAACAATACATCTAGATTTGTATCTACTTATATATGTACAATCAAAATAAGTTCCATAAAACAATTACTCTTATGGAATGTATTAATTTCCAACAATATCTTTCCCAACACTTTCTTTTTTTGAAATGATGCTCAAGGCCTACTAATTTCAAAGTGTCCTAGTTGATTTTGATTTGTAATTTTAAAAAAGAAATTCTCAAAAATTTTCTTATTTATTCATTACTTATAAGTTACGCGTAGAAGTACAAACTGAACATTTCTATTTCATTTTCCTTTTCTTGGGGGGTGAGAGGGTAAAGCCAGTTTTATTGAAGTACAGTTTATAAAGAGTAAAATCCTTTAAAAAAAACTATGAGTTTTAACAAATGCATACAATCATATGATTAAGCCAGAAATCAAGATGCAGGATAGTTCCATCATTCTTCAAAAACCACTCTATTCATATTTTTTAACCTTTGATATGTATTGCATTACTTTTTCTTTCATTGCACCATTAATAAAATATAATGTAAAAAAAAAAAACATTAACTGTCATCTTTGTTAATCAGCCTTTGTTGTTAATTTTATTGCTGATTAATTTTTGTTGCTAGGCTTCAAAAAGCAAGGGGCTGGTTGGTTGAGTTAGTAGCAGCAGCCAGGCATATGTTGGTAGCTTTTAGTGGGCATTTGTAACAGGAGGGCAGAATTCTGAAATTGCTACAAGTGATTTATTGCTTTGGTCCTGTAGGGTATTTGTCCTTCTCCAAGTGTTGGTGAATGTCACTTTCAGAGAATAGGATCTTTACTAAGAAAAATACCAGGTTTTTACTTAAAGTATAATCAAGTTCAAGTATTTCCTAAGGGCTACTATGGCCCAGCACTCAGCTAGATGCTCCCAAGGCACAATAAAAAGCCATTATCAGTGGTATTTTGTCCCCCAAGGAGTTTAGAGGTAAATCAAGAATTCAAAAGTAACATACAAAAGGGCAAAAAATACACATGGAGCTTAGAGCTGATGATCTTGTAGAAAGGAAGTGCTAAGTATGAGCTGCCAGAGGCCGAGCAGGCTTCCCTGGGGTGAGGCTGAAACTCACTCTGAACTAGGCATGATGTGCTATGCTGACCCCATTCTATTTAATCTTGGTGTCAGTGAGGATCCTCTTCAAGAACATGCAGTAGTAGGCTTTTCAGGTGTTCTTTTGAAAAGAAAGAGCTTTATTTTTCTTATATAATAAAAATTTTGAAGGGTTACAGGACCTCCATGATGTCATGAGGTCGATCCTCTATGTTCCTTGCTCTGCCATCCTTAGTGTAAACCAGTATTTCTTACACATGCTCTCAAAATATGTGATGCTTCTAGTACTGGATACCTACTCAAGAGCAGGGAAAATATAGGCACATGACAACTGGTACAAATGTTCAGAGCAACCTTATTTATCATAGCCCCAAAGGGGGGAAAATCAAATGTGTGGTAACTGATGGATGGATAAATAAAACGTGGTCTATCCACCCAATGAAATACTCAGTCATAAAAGGAAGTGGAGTACTGACACAGGCTACAATGTCTTTGAAACATGCTAAGGAAAAGAAGCTAAAGACAAAAGCCACTTAGTGCATGATTCTATTTGTATGGAATCCAAGAAGCTTTATGAGAAGCCCATGCAGAATTTTTGACCCTATCTCATTGCCCAAAAGGAAGCCCTAGGAAAGCTCCTAGCTGCAGGAGAGTCTGGGGAGATTGTACTTTGAGCTGAGCAAATTGTTATTACTTTTCTTTTGAAAGGAAGGAGAGAATAGAGATTGGAAAGGCAACTAACACCATCAACCACAATTCTACAGACAGACAATTCTGAAAGTATCATAGCCAAGAAGAGCTAAGGCGACATGGTAACTGAATGTAGTATACCCTGAATTAAGAAATTCTGAATAAAGTATTATGAGTATGCCACAGAGAATTTCACCTTTAGGTTTATCCTAAAGCACCAATTAAAAAAGAAAAAAACTACAAAGGAAAACTAGGAAGACCAGGAGGCTAGAGGAAGGAGAAGAGGGGGACTGTATTCCATTGTATTGCAGATTGTATTCCATGCCTATGTAATTATGTCAAAATGAATCCCAATATTATGAATAACTATAATGCACAAATAATTACATTTAAAAAGCACAGGTTCTAGTTCATAATATTGTACATGTGAATATTACCTATTGAAATAATGATATATCTGCTTAGTAATGATCACTGTTGGTTTATTAACTGCAGAACTCCCCCCATAGATGTTAAAAATAAGGGAACTGTCTTTGGGGGTAGATGAGGACTCCTCACTATCTTTGCAATTTTTTTGCAAATCAAAAGCTATTCTAAAATAAAAATTTACTTTTACAAAACGTCAGAAAATCTTTCCAGTGTCATTTTTTATTGCCTTTTTCTTACTGTTGCAAAAACAGAGAAAGTTTGAGAGGCTTATCAAGGTCAAGCAACAGTTAAGAGCAGACCTGCGGCTCAGACCCACTCTTGTTGTGCTATATTGCTGACAGATGAATGGTTTTCTTAAGAAGAATCCCTCTGGAGAACTGAGGCAAATTCTAATGGAATTCTTAGTGTCCCTGGTGCATGAGCTAATTTCTCTTGTGTGCTGCCCCAAGTGTTTTAGTTAGCAAAGGGCACACACTGAACCACAGGAATAGAGCATAAGAAAACCTAGGAAAGCCCAGCTCAAGTAATTTATAAAAGAAATAAACATTTACAACAGAAAAGCTCGGAGCATTTAAAGCATCCCACCTACTATTAGCTGTTTGCTAAGACCGTAAACTCCTTGAGGACCCTAAAACCTGGACCGTGACTTACACCCCTGGTAATACTCACAGTACTTATTACATATTGAAGCACTTAAATGTGTTCACTGATTGAATACAGCTATCCTAACCACTATAACCAGTAAATGACAAACTAAAACACATGGTGTGGTGAAACCCAGACTGAAGTCCAAATACTTCATGCTTAGAGCTCCTTGTTCTTCTCCATTTCTCATACACTGAGGCAATTTGCTAAATCAAACCCAATTATCATTTTTCAAAATAATGTCTTTCTATTATTTTTTCCCATAAAAATCCAGAGTATCAATTTTATTGCATGCCTCAGACCATCAAGGTTTCCTTTTGGAACATTGTTTGTCAGAAATGGTGGCTGTCTTGAGGTCTTTCCTATATAGAAAAAAAAGGAGAGAGAGAGAGAGAGAGAGAGAGAGAGAGTATTTTTTTTATTATTATTAAGTTTTATTATTACCCAGAAAAGAGGATCTGCTTGGGTTTACACCAGGACTCTTTCATTATACCAAGTAGAGCTCTGTCACAGTCTGAGGACAAGATGAAAGAGCCCTACTCCCTCAGCCAAATTTGTGATGTGGGGCTTGGAGCAACTGGTAATCATGACTTCCAACTTTGAGGTAGGTGGGAAGCATTTAGTCCAAACTGGGGTGCAACTCATTTGTTGATGCTGTGCACCTTTGATTTTTCTTTTCTTCTTTCTGGTACCAAGGATAGAACCCAGGGATGCTCAAATATTGGGTCATGTCCCAGCCCTTTTTATTTATTTTTTTTTAAATTTTGAGACAGGGTCTCACTAAATGACTTAGGGCCTCAATAAGTTCCTGAGGCTGTCTTTGAACTTGCAATCCTCCTGCCTCAGCCTTCTGAGTCCCTGGGATTACAGGTAGGCACCACCATGTCCAGCTGACCTAGCCTTTCTTTATTTTAAAAATTTTCATTTATTTGATTATTTGTTCTAATCAGTTATACATCACAGCAGAATGCTCTTCAATTCATTGTACACAAATGGAGCACAATTTTTTTTTTTATTTCTCTGGTTATACATGAGGTAAGGTCACACCACTCATGCAGTCATACATGTACCTAGGGTAACGAGGTCCATCTCATTCCAACATCTTTTCAGCAGTCATTTCCTGACTGCTGTTCTGTGCCAGGTTCTGTGCTTGGCACTGCAGATACAAAAGTGAGGAGGCACAGCTTCTCACTCACAGAATGCAGATTTTGGCAAGGAAAACAGGCAATTTATAGATACCCCACAATTATGATCTGAGCATAACTATGGAAATGCCTTGGTGGGGAGGGTCTTATTCCAGCTGGGTGAACTATTCCAGGGTGCTGCACATGCAGAGAGCACACGAGAGAATGAAAACCTCTCTCTTCTGTGTCTGAGCAGTTGAGAGACAAGGGGGAAGGTGAAGAATCTTTTTTAAAACCACAGTGACTAATAAAAAAATTCTCACACTACAAGTCTCAAAACCATGTTTCCAGCTCAGTGTTTTCGGCAGAGAGAACAGAGCAGCTGTGGGCCCTCTACAGAGAGGTGAGATCCAAAAAGACAAAAGGGGAGAGAGTGATGGAGTCCCACAGGGCCAGTATCTTCTCCCAACTTCACTAAACAGAAGCGCATTGTGCTCTCCTAGGACAGGATGAGTGAGGCCACAGCAAAGATAAGAACAATGTTCCAAGGAATGACAATGAGGACAGGGTAGGGCAGAAGAGGTGCACCCGAGAAAGTCACATGAAGGATGAAAAGCATTTGAGAAGTCAATGGATGGTCTCATTTATCAAAAGGGGAACTTCTGGATAAGGACTGGGGAAAAGGTAGGACCTTTAGGTTTAGTTGTTCATTTTTACAAGACTTATAATACGCAAGGAAGGTGGGAGTTGAGTAATGGCTTCTGCCATGGGAACTTTGGTGAATACTCCTGAACTTCTGAGTTGCCCTGCTTTGTTCTATGTGGCTTCTCTGATCCTTTCATCATCTGTGTAACTAAATTAATATAGTAAACATTTTTGTCCAAAGTATCTATCGTGGTTTCTGTTTTCATGACTGCTCCCTTGCTGAGGTTCAGCCATGAGCACAGAGTTGGCCTACAAAAAGCATTAGATGAAAAAAGGAAAATCAGGAGGAAAAAAAAAAGACACCGAGAAACTACAAAGGGAGAATGGAACTTTGGATTCATGGAAGCCAAGGGCAAATACTATGTCAATAAAAGAACAGGCAGATGTATTAAATGCTGATAAGAAATGGAGAGCATCCTCAATTAGGTAGCATGGATATCTCTGGTAATCGTAGCCCTGGCAGATGTGGCATGCAGGTGAGCATAGAAGCCAGATTTGGAGTAGCAAGAAGAAAGGGGCTAGTGGAGGAGGAAAGAAGTATATTAAGCAACTGCCTCTAGTAATGTCTCTCAAAAAGGAGAGGGAGAGAGAATTGGGATTGAGGAAGAGATGATATGGGGAGAGACTGAGGAGAAGAGAGAAAAAAAGCATGCAAAGATGTAACATCACAGGAGGTTTCTTTGGAATCTATTTGTGTTCAATTTGTTTTACTCTGGTTTGTTGGTTTGATGGTTGATTAGCTTTCAGTTTGCTGGCATGACAAATTGCCAAAAACTTAAACTAACAAATTACCACTAGTTTAAACAACACACTTTTACTGCATTACAGTTCTATAGGTCAGACATCTGACTGGATCTTATAAGGCTAAAATCAAGGTCTCTCCAGGGCTGCATTGCTTCCTGCAGGTCTCTGGGCTGTCTCCCTCCCTGCCTCTTCCAGCTGCTAGATGCTGACCTCATCCCTGGGCTCATGGCTGCTCCCTCCAGCTCACCACCAGAAACTCAAGTGGAGTCCTTGAGGCACTTTACCCTGACCTCTCCTCTATTTTCCTCATCTACTCTTATGGCCCTTTTTGATGATAGTTGGTGAGCTGGATAATCTAGAAAAACCTTCTTATTTCAAGAGGAGCTGGTAAGCAGCTGTAATTCCATCTGCCACCTCAACTCCTCAATGACACGGAACCTGCAATGTTCACAGTTTGCAGAGATGAGGAAGTGGCTCTTTGGCTGGGAAGGGAGGGGAATTATCATCTCTACCATTAAAAAAATTTACATGATAGGTAAAGAAATATGAATGTTGGTGAATCATTAGAAATAAAGTGGTTAAGATTATGGGAAAGGGGATCATCTGAAGTAATTGATAATCTAGATCATCTTCTAAGAAAAATGATCAACAGTCTACAAGGATACAATTTCTAGGCACAAGAAGAAAAAAAATATGTCTCCTCCATTGGCTTCTCTTTTTTTCATGAATAATGAGGTCCAGCCACTGATTGAAGGAGAGAAAATGGAGTGAGGACACTGATGACTAAGGGCAGTGATGATGTGAAGAGAGAGAGAGAGAGAGAGAGAGAGAGAGAGAGAGAGAGAGAGAAAGAGAAAGAAAGAAACATTGGAGTTTCCTAAGGGTCTAATTGCTCACTCCAACCAAATACCACAACTAGAAAAATTTTATAAACTCATGTCTCAAGTTTGAGATTTACTGTTGATGGATAAAGTTCATCTTAATTTTGTGACCTACAGTTAAAAGAACTACTTGTAGGTCCCCAGCACCATGTGTATGTACACACACACACACACACACACATACACACAATATAAAGGACTACATGAAGAAGAGGTAACATTATCAATAAATAAAAATTAATCACCAGGTAGAAAATGAATATCTCCAGATCACCTAGATAGTTAATTTTTCAGAGAAAGACAATGAATAAATAGTCCATTGGCATTGGAGGGACATAAGTATAAAACTGAAATAAACAAAATAAACAAACACACAAATAGGCAGGATGAAAGAACATGGAAAAGAAAGAGATTCTGGCTTTGTTTTTAAGTCTTTACCCCCAAGAAATTTATGATCTAGAGATCTGAATATCATGAAATAATACTGAAATGCTTTTTAAGGGAGTCCAAGAAAAGGCACCAGAATAGAAGCTTCCCTGGATCTCTCCCGGTTTGCTCCAACAGCTTTCTCTCTCTTTTGCTGTTGAGATTTTTCTGCTTCACTGTCACTCACAGGGGTGACTCTGGCACATTCAGCTGTGCTCACTTGAAAGGAAGACCCAAGTTCCTGACCACTGAAATGCACATTGCCTAAACACCCAAATCTGTAGAACAGGCTTAGCCTCAAATCCTCATAAACAGAGAAGAGTAACATCAGCTCCATGCCACTGAATCTTTCATCCAAGAGAGAATAAATTGCTTCCATACCAGGAACCCAGGAAAGGGAAGGGGAAAAATACAGTATTTGAACAGAAGGCTGACAAAAGTTCCTTTGATGCAGCTCCTGCTGACACCCTGGGCAAGATGTTCATTGTGTAAGATAGATCACAAAATGCATTAAGAGATATTATGCTGTACACTCCAATTAGCATCACCGGTATCCTTTGGTAGCTCATTGTCCAAAAAATTAATTTTATTGCTTCCAGAACTTTGAACAAACTCATATAATCCTTCAAGCAAATGTACAAGGCATTAAAAACCACAATTACAGTACTTCAAAGCCATAATTAAAAAGTTTGGTCCTAGTTCCAGTCCTACCATTGATTTCTAAGAGAAACACACTTCAGATCTGATGTAAGCCCTAATAAATTACCAGCTTTGAGCAAAATAACTTTAGCTTCCCATAAAGAATAAAATGGGATTTTATTGTGGGAAAAGGGGAAGACTAAATGATTGTAAATTTGTATTGCATTTTTATAACCACTTGGGTTTGAAGTCAAATATAATTTGACATTTTATTGATATTTCCAGTGTTTAAAGCTGACAAGAAGTACATTAAATTTTACCATGTAAATCTGATATGACAATAAAAAGCTTTTCGCACTTCTCATTGGAATTGTTGCCATAAAATGAAATAAGGAGTGCCATCAAGGAAATGAATTTTTTTCTTTCTATAGACTTATTATTTTTTTAAGAAGTTCTGAGCTGTTAGAAGTTAAGGTGTCCTTTTAGGGTCAGACGTCTTGTCCTAAGTTATGATGCTCTTCCAAGCCTTCCTGGTAGGTCTCAAGGTATGCTTAAACCTTGCTCACCCTTTGGTGATTCAGTTTTATTCTCCTTCTGATAGCAATAGTACATGATCTAAGCAATCTGCATTAGTGTCCTAGGTCTACTGTAATGAAGTCCCACAAATTGCATGTTTCAGATTTCAGGAGGCTAAAAGTCCCAAATTGAGGCATCAGTATAGCTTTTTTCTCTCTAAAAGAAAGGGAATCCTTCTTACTTCTTCCTAGCTTCTCGTGTTTCTACAGTAATCTTTGGCCTTTTTGGCTTACAACTTTCTTACTCCCACGCGTTCTCTGTGTCTTCACAAGGCATCCTTCCTGTGTGACTCTGTTTTTGTTTTTTTTTTCTTGCATAGACACCAGTCACATTTGATCAAGGTCCCACCCATCTCTAGTATGACTTCATTTCAAGATAACTAATCAACCTGCAAAGACCCTATTTTGAAATGTGGGTGTATTCTTAGTTCCTAAGGATAAGAACTTCACGATATTGTAGAGGGGGCAATTTAATTTTATCACAATCTTGATTGAAAATCAACCATGCAAAGACATCAACTGCCATTGCAGCACACAGATGTGGCCCTCTGCACTGAGTGTGTGTTGCTGTCAAGATGTTTCTGTGAGGTGATATTTATTAAAAGCAAAACCTGTGTTTTATCTTGGCTGGTGTTCACATCCTGTCACACAGCCATCCATCTGAAGCCACACCGAAAACATCCTTTGACATTGATGAAATTAAACATGAAACAGGAATGTAATGCTCTATACTCAGCAACAGTCTCAACTAGAATGAGCCAGGACACACATTGTAGAAGGTTATGTAAGATAAAAAAAAATTGCACTTACTCCTGAGCAGGAAGGTGATATATATATATATATATATATATATATATATATATATATATATATATNATATATATATATATATATATATATATATATATATATATACACAACCCCAGAGAAAGACCAGGCCCCTTCAGAAACTTCCTCAGAAGAGGGAGGACATCCCTTCCCTGTTTGTGTGTGTGTGTATATATACACACACACACACACATACACATAACACCCCTTCTAACAACAGCCACAACCCCCCCCTTCAATTCATGACTACAGTTGCCAGTTTTCAGGACTCCTAGTTACATTTGAATTTCAGATAAGCAATAAATAGTTTGTTAGCATAAGTATTCACCCTAGAACATTTGTTTATTTTAAAGTAAAATTTAAGTGACAACCTATATCTTTTTCTTGCTGTGTCTGGCAATGCAATCTATGATGCAATGATTGCCTATTAAGTGTTTTTCAGTTGTTTTCCTGGTGTGGATGTGGAGTGGGAAGAAGGAGCACATAGAGAAATAAGGATTCACAAGGTTCACTTGTCTTTTGCAAGGTTTCACTTCAAAGGTCACACATTTCCCAAGGCTGAGGATAGAAATCTATGTGTGTGTGTGTGTATGTATGTGTGTGTGCGAGCACACAAGCGTGCATGCATGCTCACACGCGCATGCACATGCATGCATGTGTTAATAAGCACATGTTATGGATTGAATTTCACCCCACCAAAATTTATATGTTGAATTCCTATTCCCAATATGACCATATTTGGAGATGGTGCCCTTAAAAATATAAGTTAAGTGAGGTCATGTGGGGTAAATCCCTAATCCAACAGGTCCGGTGTTCTTTCAAGAAGAGGAAAAGACACCAGAGATTGCCCTTTCTCCTTTTGCACACACAGAGGAAAGCCTGTGTGAGGACTTAGGGACCTGAGACAGCTGCCTGAAAGCTGGTTTTACCACAAACCAACCTTTCAATAGCTTGATCTTGGATTTCTACTTCCAGAACTCTGTGAAAATAAATTTCTGTTTTAAACCATCCAGTCTGTCTAGGGTACTTTTGTTAAGACAGTCTTAGCAGCCTAATTTTACACACACAAACACACACACACTCACACATGTGGAGTCATGTACCATATAACCATATTTTGGTCAATGACAGCCTGTATATGACAGTGGTCCCACAAGATTTATAATAAAGGTAGAAAATCCCTGTCACCTAGTTATATCACAAACACTGCAAAGTCCTAGCACAACGTTATTACTTACATGTTTGTGTTGATGCTGGTTTAAACACACCTACAGGCACGTGAGAGTATAGGAAATGCAATTATGTACAGAACATAATACTTGCTAATGATAAAAACGACTATGTCACCAGTTTGTGTATTTACTACACTGTGGTTTTGGTCATTATTTTAGAATTTATTACTTCTACTATTGATTTTTAATTTACCATAAAGCTTCATGCTGCGCAAGGTCTGCAGCTGCCTCGCATCTTGCATTTCTGCTGCTTGCTTCTGACATGTTCTCTGGTGCTTGATTTTATCTTGTGGTGTGTCCTCATCCCAGCCACAGGAGCAACAGGCTATAGCTCCATGTGTCATGGGTTATACCAGTAGGTCTAATAATGTTGAGTACACATCATCCATGAGGTTCACACTATGACAAAACTGCCTAATTGATGCATGACTGCATTATTATACCATACACATGTATGTGTATGTGTGTGCATGCAAATGTGTGTCACATGTATACATGTGGTTGTGTAGACCAGAATTAAGTTCTGTAGCCCTCTGAAATAAGTGGTTATAATCTATTTTATTTTCAACATCAGTGATAGCTATCTAAAAGACACTTATGGAAATTTCTCAAACAATAGGACTAAGTTCAATGCTTTAAGTTTACAAAGCACTGACTGATAGTCAACATCAGTTTCTGACATTCACTTGGAATTACCCATTTTCTGTATGGAAATTTCTTACAGTTGAAGACTGATCTTTGTGAATGAGTTGGAATACATATATATTGATGTATTTCCTTGTAAAATTCAACATCATTATTTTATCTCCTTACTATGAATATTGTGTTGCATTTATTTCACATAGGAAAAGTGTAAAATGATATATTCAGTGGAATGCATACTGATTAGATTAGAAGAGGAATTCTTTGTATGTTTAACTGGAAAAACAGGTTCAGGGAGGATTAGATTCAGCAGCTATATGCTGGCAGCAGTAAGTCCCTTCTGCCAGCTTCCCTGTGTTTGGTATGAAATTGCTCTCAACAGTGCCTACAAGCATAGACTTCTACAACCCTAGAGAAAGACCAGGCCCTTTCAGAAACTCTCTCAGAAGAGGGAGGACATCCCTTCCCTGAAGATGTCAACAAACTTTACTCACATCTTAATAGCCTATCTTTATCTACATGCTCTTACTTGAACCAATAACTGTGACTAAGGGATTGGATTTTTTTTTATTGGTTGTTCAAAGCATTATAAAGCTCTTGACATATCATATTTCATACATTAGATTCAAGTTGGTTATGAACTCCCAATTTTACCCCAAATACAGATTGCAGAATCACATCGGTTACACATCCACATTTTTACATAATGCCCTATTAGTAACTGTTGTATTCTGCTACCTTTCCTATCCTCTACCATCCCCCCTCCCTCCCCTCCCATCTTCTCTCTCTACCCCATCCACTGTAATTCATATCTCTCCTTGTTTATTTTCCCATTCCCCTCACAACCTCTTATATGTAATTTTGTATAACAATGAGGGTCTCCCTCCATTACCATGCAATTTCCCTTTTCTCTCCCTTTCCATCCCACCTCATGTATCTGTTTAATGTTAATCTTTTCTTCCTGCTCTTCCTCCCTGCTCTGTTCTTAGTTGCTCTCATTATATCAAAGAAGACATTTGGTATTTGTTTTTTAGGGATTGGCTAGCTTCACTAAGCATAATCTGCTCTAGTGCCATCCATTTCCCTGCAAATTCTATGATTTTGTCATTTTTTAGTGCTGCGTAATACTCCATGGTGTATAAATGCCACATTTTTTTTATCCATTCATCTATTGAAGGGCATCTGGGTTGGTTCCACAGTCTAGCAATTGTGAATTGTGCTGCTATGAACATCGATGTAGCAGTATCCCTGTAGTACGCTCTTTTAAGGTCTTCAGGGAAAAGTCCAAGAAGGGCAATAGCTGGGTCAAATGGTGGTTCCATTCCCAGCTTTCCCAGGAATCTCCATACTGCTTTCCAGATTGGCCGCACCAGTTTGCAGTCCCACCAGCAATGTACAAGAGTACCCTTTTCCCCACATCCTCTCCAGCACTTGTTGTTGTTTGACTTCATAATGGCTGCCAATCTTACTGGAGTGAGATGGTATCTTAGGGTGGTTTTGATTTGCATTTCTCTGACTGCTAGAGATGGTGAGCATTTTTTCATGTACTTGTTGATTGATTGTATGTCCTCCTCTGAGAAGTGTCTGTTCAGGTCTTTGGCCCATTTGTTGATTGGGTTATTTGTTTTCTTATTGTTTAATTTTTTGAGTTCTTTGTATACTCTGGATATTAGGGCTCTATCTGAAGTGTGAGGAGTAAAAATTTGTTCCCATGATGTAGGCTCCCTATTTACCTCTTTTATTGTTTCTCTTGCTGAGAGAAAACTTTTCAGTTTAAGTAAGTCCCATTTGTTGATTTTTGTTATCAACTTTTGTGCTATGGGTGTCCTATTAAGGAATTTGGAGCCCGACCCTACAATATGTAGATCGGAGCCAACTTTTTCTTCTATCAGACGCAGAGTCTCTGATTTGATATCTAGCTCCTTGATCCACTTTGAGTTAACTTTTGTGCATGGCGAGAGGAGGGGATTCAGTTTCATTTTGTTGCATATGGATTTCCAGTTTTCCCAGCACCATTTGTTGAAGATGCTATCCTCCCTCCATTGCATGCTTTTAGCTCCTTTATCAAATATAAGATAGTTGTAGCTTTGTGGATTAGTCTCTGTGTCCTCTATTCTGTACCATTGGTCCACCCTCCTGTTTTGGTACCAGTACCATGCTGTTTTTGTTACTATTGCTCTGTAATATAGTTTTAAGTCTGGTATCGCTATACCGCCTGATTCGCACTTCCTGCTTAGAATTGCTTTTGCTATTCTGGGTCTTTTATTTTTCCATATGAATTTCATGATTGCTTTATCCATTTCTACAAGAAATGCCGTTGGGATTTTGATTGGCATTGCATTAAACCTATAGAGAACTTTTGGTAATATCGCCATTTTGATGATGTTAGTTCTGCCTATCCATGAACAGGGTATATTTTTCCATCTTCTAAGATCTTCTTCTACTTCTCTTTTTAGGGTTTTGTAGTTTTCATTATATAAATCTTTCACCTCTTTTGTTAGGTTGATTCCCAAGTATTTTATTTTTTTTGAGGATATTGTGAATGGAGTGTTTTTCCTCATTTCCGTTTCAGAAGTTTTGTCGCTGATATACAGAAATGCCTTTGATTTATGCGTGTTGATTTTATATCCTGCCACTTTGCTGAATTCATTTATTAGTTCTAGTAGTTTTTTTGTAGACCCTTTTGGGTCTTCTAGGTATAGAATCATGTCATCTGCAAATAGTGATAATTTAAGTTCTTCCTTTCCTATTTTTATGCCTTTAATTTCTTTCGTCTGTCTAATTGCTCTGGCCAGTGTTTCGAGAACTATATTGAATAGAAGTGGTGATAGAGGGCATCCCTGTCTTGTTCCAGATTTTAGGGGGAATGCCTTCAATTTTTCTCCATTGAGAATGATGCTAGCCTGAGGCTTAGCATAGATAGCTTTTACAATGTCGAGGTAAGTTCCTGTTATCCCTAGTTTTTCTAATGTTTTGAACATAAAGGGATGCTGTACTTTGTCGAATGCTTTTTCTGCGTCTATTGAGATGATCATATGGTTCTTATTTTTAAGTCTATTGATGTGGTGAATAACATTTATTGATTTCCGTATATTGAACCATCCTTGCATCCCAGGGATGAATCCTACTTGATCATGGTGCACAATTTTTTTGATGTGCCTTTGTATCCGATTCGCCAGAATTTTATTGAGGATTTTTGCATCTAGGTTCATCAGAGATATTGGTCTGTAGTTTTCTTTCTTTGAGGTGTCTTTGTCTGGTTTCGGAATCAGGGTGATGTTGGCCTCATAGAATGAATTTGGCAGAGCTCCTTCTTTTTCTATTTCCTGAAATAACTTGAAAAGTATTGGTATTAATTCTTCCTTAAAGGTTTTGTAAAACTCCGCTGTATACCCATCCGGTCCTGGGCTTTTCTTGGTTGGAAGTCTTTTGATTGCTTCTTCTATTTCATCTATTGTTATTGGTCTGTTTAAGTTGTGAGTATCCTCCTGACTCAGTCTGGGCAAATCATATGACTTAAGGAATTTATCGATGTCTTCACTATCTTCTATTTTATTGGAATATAGGTTTTCAAAATAATTTCTAATTGTCTTCTGTATTTCTGTAGTGTCTGTTGTGATATTGCCTTTTTCATCCCGTATGTTAGTGATTTGAGTTCTCTCTCTTCTTCTCTTCGTTAGCATGGCTAAGGGTCTGTCGATCTTATTTATTTTTTCAAAGAACCAACTTTTAGTTTTGTTAATTTTTTCAATAGTTTCTTTTGTTTCAATTTCGTTGATTTCCGCTCTGATTTTAATTATTTCTTGCCTTCTGCTACATTTGCTGTTGTTTTGCTCTTCCTTTTCTAGGGCTTTGAGATGAAGTGTGAGCTCATTTATTTGTTGGTTTTTCCTTTTTTTGAGGAATGACCTCCAAGCGATGAATTTCCCTCTTAAAACTGCTTTCATTGTGTCCCATAGATTCCGATATGTTGTGTCTGTATTTTCATTTATCTCTAAGAATTTTTTGATTTCTTCCTTTATGTCTTCTGTAACCCATTGATCATTCAGTAACATATTGTTCATTTTCCATGTGATGTAGGATTTTTCCTTCCTTCTTTTATCATTGATTTCCAGTTTCATTCCATTATGATCAGATAAAATGCATGGTATTATCTCCACCCCTGTATATTTACTGAGGGTTGCCCTATGGCATAATATATGGTCTATTTTTGAGGAGGATCCATGTGCTGCTGAGAAAAAAGTATATCCACTTGATGATGGTTGATATATTCTATATATGTCAGTTAAGTCTAGGTTGTTGATTGTGATATTGAGTTCTATAGTTTCTTTATTCAGCTTTTGTTTGGAGGATCTGTCCAATTGTGAGAGAGGTGTGTTGAAGTCACCCATAATTATTGTGTTGTGGTCTATTTGATTCTTGAACTTGAGGAGAATTTGTTTTATGAACGTCGCAGCACCATTATTTGGTGCATAAATATTGATAATTGTTATGTCTTGTTGGTGAATGGTTCCTTTTAACAGTATATAATGTCCTTCCTTATCCCTTTTGATTAATTTAGTCTTGAAGTCAATTTTATTCGATATGAGGATGGCCACCCCTGCTTGCTTACGAGGACCGTGTGCATGGTATATTTTTTCCCAACCTTTCACCTTCAGCCTGTGTATGTCTTTTCCAATCAGATGTGTCTCCTGGAGGCAGCATATTGTTGGATTTGTTTTTTTAATCCATGTTACCAGCCTATGTCGCTTTATTGGAGAGTTTAAGCCATTAACGTTTAGAGTTACTATTGATATATGGTTTGTACTTCCAGCCATGTTTGATTATTTATCTTCTTTTTTTTTTTTTTTTTTTAATTTAGTTTGTTTCTCCATGGTTAGCTTTCCCCCCGCCCTCTGTCTTTATAGAGGCACTTCCCACTGATGGTTTTGGTTATTGTTTTTCATTTCTTCCTCGTGTAGTGTTTTGCTCAAGATGCTTTGCAATGCTGGTTTTCTGGCTGCAAATTCTTTTAGCTTTTGTTTATCATGAAAGATTTTTATTTCGTTATCGTACCTGAAGCTTAATTTTGCTGGATACAGAATTCTTGGTTGGCATCCATTGTCTTTCAGTGTTTGAAATACGTTGTTCCAGGATCTTCTCGCTTTCAGCGTCTGTGATGAAAAATCCGTTGTTAACCTTATTGGTTTACCCCTGAATGTAATCTGCCTCCTTTCTCTTGTAGCTTTTAGTATTTTCTCTTTGTTCTGTATATTGGATATCTTCATAACAATGTGTCTTGGCGTTGGTCTACTGTGATTTTGTGTGCTCGGTGTCCTGTATGCATCTACAATTTGTATATCCGTTTCCTTTTTTATTTCTGGAAAGTTTTCTGTAATTATTTCTTTCAGCAGGTTACTCATTCCCTTGGTTTGAATCTCTGTACCTTCTTCTATCCCGATGACTCGTAGGTTTGGTTTCTTTATGTTATCCCATATCTCTTGGATGTTTTTCTCGTGGTTTTTAACCAGCCTTTCTGAGTTGGCTAGGCTCTTTTCAAGATGATATATTTTGTCTTCATTATCTGATGTTCTGGCTTCTACTTGCTCCACTCTGTTAGTGATACTCTCAATTGAGTTTTTAATTTGGTTTATCGTTTCCTTCATTTCTAGAATTATTGTTTGGTTTTTTTTTATAATCTCAATCTCCTGATAAAGATGCTTAACTTCTTCTTTTATCTGTCTATGTAATTCATTTTCAAAGTGTTCTTTCACTGTTTGGATTTGCTGTCTCGTATCTTCTTTAAGGTTCCATTCCATCTGTCTAAGGTATTCCTTGAGTTCTTTATATGACCATTTTTCTGCTGACTCTAGGTCCTCCTGAATATTTAGGCTGTCCTTCATTGTTTGTACTCCTTTTCTTCCTTGCTTTTTTATGCT
The DNA here is from genome assembly GCF_001458135.2 of Marmota marmota marmota. Lineage (NCBI taxonomy): Eukaryota > Metazoa > Chordata > Mammalia > Rodentia > Sciuridae > Marmota > Marmota marmota. The sequence goes on along the minus strand of NW_025999999.1, from coordinate 10,512,051 downwards.
GCTCATGTTACTTCTTGTTGTGTTTGACTGCTGAGTTACTGTTTACTCTTATAGATTTATTTGATGCTTGAGAGGAAAGATATTAGAAGGGAAGGGAAGAAGTCACTAAAGAGAATGAGAGTAGGCAGGTAGAATTCAAGGAAGGGGGAATAAGAAAATTGAAAAGAAATGAAAAGACAAAAGAAACAAGAATAACAAAGATTAGATAATAAAGAAAGAAAGAAAAGAGAAAAAAAAATTTTTAACAAAAATAATAGTGATAATAAAAAATGAAAATTAAAATTTAAAAAAAATAATAATAATAATAAAATAAAAAAATTAAAAAAAAATAGAAACATTGAAAAAAAGTTAAAGAACAACAACAAATAAAAATTGAAAATGAAAGAAAAAGAAGAAAAAAAAAAGAAAAAAAAAAAAAAAAAAAATGATAATAATAATAATAATAAATGCAGTCCTAGAGTTCTATTAACTTCTCTTCCAGTAGGTGGAGCTGTGCCCACTGGGCCAAGCTTCTCCTCTCAATAGGTGGGAACCATTCACTGTGCAGCAGCTCTTTCTCCTAGACTGGGCGGGTCTCCAATCCTGAGTGTCTAGGGCCTTGTCTTGTGTTTCCTCAAGCCAGGCCGTGCTCACCTGTGGCGCTCACCACAATACTGGCTACACGCCAGGTCTGCTGCTCCTGGGAGCCCTGTTTTCATGAACACCTGGGCTCACTCTCCCTGTTTGCCTCCCTCAGACCCTAAGTTTGTAGAGCTTGGGGCTGAGATCCCCCAGCGAATTTGCTTGCCCTCCTGTAGCCACGCCCCCGGTAGCTGGTGCAAGAGACCTCAGTTGTCAGCACTGGTGGGAGCGGTAGCCGGGAGTTCCGCGCCGCGAGTCCCGCGCCACTCCTGATTCCCTCGGTCTGGTTATTGCGTTCACAGGAGAGCTGGGAGTGGCCCTTAAGTTTTCCCTGCTGTGTGGAGAGAGATGACTAGGGGATTACACACCTGTCGCGCTGGTTTCAATGCAGTTATCTCCTCCGCCCGTGACGCCATTTCTCTGCCATGGTTATATCCCATGCAAATGGTGACCGTTTGTTCCCTTTGCCGGGTGACCAATGCAACGGGTGGGTCCTGACTGTCTCTCCCAATCCCCGTTTCAGTCCTGTGGCCACTGCCTATGAAGGCTCGGTTGGCTTTTACCTCTGTAAGTTCCTAAGGGCCGGCCAATTATTTCAGCGGGATCGTTAGTGCTGAGTCACACGAAGCAGGCGAACCGGAGCTTAATTGCCTCCGATTCGGGCTCTGTGTGTGTGTTCTGAGGGGCCCAGCCTGTACACCCCAGATCCACATCAGCTCAGCATTGCCTAGTGATCCTGAGCAAACAGCATTTAGACAGTTTACGGCTCCCTATGCCCGCGCAGTTGAAGATGTCAGAGACTTGATCTCTCTGCGCCTGCCACCATGTTACATCTCATCAATGATATTCATGTTGCCCTTACAGCTTCCTGGTATAAGCAAGTTCTTGGGATTATACAAACTGCTGCTTCTGTTTCCAGTCCAGATTTCTAGAAATGAAACCCTGCCGCCGTCGCCTCCCACGCTCACGAGCGCCGCGCTTGTCTGCGACCGTAGCAGAGCCGCCCTGGCCTCCGCAGCTCTTCAGCCCGGTGCTCGGCCCCTGGGGCCCAAGCGGCTGCCGCCGCGGCTCTCCGTCCCCCTCCTCCGGAGCACGGGTCCCCTGGCAGGGGGGTGCAGAACGACCCCAGAGCAGGCTCTGCCTGAAGGTGCAGCGGCGAACAGGCCACCGAGACGCTAGAGGTTGCAGTCCAGCCTTCGGAAGACAGGGCTCGGCACGCAGCCCAGCTCCAACCTCTAGGTGCAGCTGCCGGACAGTGTATACAGAGCCATCAAGACAGCAAGCAGAAAGCAAATGGCGGCTCCCGCGGAGTGGATTTTCGGCACAGAAACCACAGCCCCGCCAACAATCCCAATCCACAAACTCTCCCTGTATAAAAAATATTCAAAAAAAAAAAAAAAAGGCGGGGCGCACTGAGCTTTCTTTGCCTTGGGTACTTACAATCCACTGCTGATTACACACTCAGCTTCTCCGCCCGGAGCAAAGCGAAAGAGGAAGCAGATGGGAGCAAAGCGCCCGCGGCTCTGAGCATCCAAGAGTCTCTTTTTCGATTTCTTTGTTCTTCCTGCTCCTTGGCAAAGTGGTCCGCTACAGATTAACGGTGAAAGGAGCTCTAACAGACTGAGCGAAATCTCTATTAAAGCCGTTGCTTTGAGCACCACGCTCAGCACTTCAGCAACCCCCGTACGCAGCGGCCATCTTCCGGGATTGGATTATTTAATTAGTTTAAAATTGAGCCAAGTGCCTAGATACAGAAAAACAAAATTAGCTTTGCACAAATGCAAAAGCCACACGGGTAAACTACATGTCCTGCTAATTCATAGCCTTCATGAGGGGACATATGGGATTGCATTGCTTTCCCAGTATTTTCATATGAAATACTTCAAATGTAAAGCAAATTTTAAAGAACTTTATCACAGGCACCTATATACCCACCCATGTGGATTCCATAGTTGATGTGTAGTTGTATTTGCTTTACCACATATCTAATCTCTATTTATTGCATTAGATTTAGATGATCTAACAAATATGGTGTTTACAAAATCTGGTACATCTCTAGAGCAATTACATTGTGTGAATTTATAATGCATTTGTTCTCTAACACTTTTCGCAAGCTAAGTCAAAGTAGATCACCAAGCTGCACATTATGTATTCAAAGCTTAGAATTTTAAACCTCTAGGGGTGTAGGTTTCAGCACCCAAGTTTTGATATACTGATTGTGATTATATTTAGATAATTTTCCCGTGAAGAAAGCATTATGGTCCTTTTCCAGTTGTATTTTTTAAAATTTTATAGTGGAACTCAATACATCCATGCTTTAAAGCTGTGACTATCTAAAACTGTCACAACTCCAATTTCTCAAGGTTCCTCATTCCAGTCTTGATTATCTTTCCACATTCCAAGGGGTGTCAGATATTTATTCTTTCAAAGATCAATTCAATTATCACCATCCTACAGAGTGAAACTGGTCTCTCAGAGTGAGCCTTAGGTCAATCTGTAAGCCTGAGTTTATGCAACTGTACATTTAGTTATGACAACATCTGTCATGTCATTTTTATAATTATTTGTTTATGAGCCTATATACTTTACTAGGATATTTGTATTATCCATATCTGTTTTTGTGGTTTCTATCACATAGTGGGTAACCCATCAAAGTTTGAAGAATTCAATTTAAATCAACAGTTATATGTTGGATACGGGATTCAACACTGAAACTAATGAGAAAGAAACTTTCATTAAAAAAATCCCCATTAGATGCATCAGAAACCAAAATCAGTTTGGCAGCCAATAAACCTCCTAAAATTATGTAACAGAAAACCACCTTAGCAATTATACCTGTTGTATTAAGCCACAAATAGCATTTAGGAGATTAGTCAGTCTGGAAGAGTGTGGTCTGAAGTGCTAGGGTTCAAGGCCAGGTTCTTCTTTTTAGCAGCAATATTTTTTTAAAAAAATTATCTATTTATTTATTTTCCAGCAGAATGCATTTTGACATATTGTACACAAATGATGCACAACTTCTCATTCCTCTGGTTGTACATGGTGCAGAGTCACTCCAGTAGTGTAATCATGCAGGTATATTGGGTAATAATGTCTGGCTCATTCTACCATCCTTTCTATCCCCACAGCCTCACCCCCCTCTACACAAACCAAAGTTCATTCTTTCCTACCCACCATTCCACTATGGGTCAGCATCTGCTTATCAAAGAGAATATTCAGCTTTTGGTTTGGGGGGTATTGGCTTATTTCACTTAGCATGATATTCTCTAGCTTCATCCATTTACTTGCAAATGCTATAATTTAGTTCTTCTGTAAGGCTGAGTAATATTCCATTGTGTATATGTATCACATATTCTTTGTCCATTAATCTGTTGAAGGGCATCTAGGTTGGTTCCATAGTTTAGCTATGGAATTGTGAATTGAGCTGCTATAAACATTGATGTGGCTGCATCACTGTAGTATTTATCAGTAAGATTTTGGTTACATTACGAGAACTTTTGCAGCTCAAGTTTCTCATCTGTAAAATGGAAATAATAAGGAATACCTATTTCATGTATTTGTTGGGTGCATTAAATAAGTTAACTCATGTAAAGTATACAGTATCTGACATATAATAAATTCCCAATAAATTTAAATTTAAGTTGGTCTTAAAAGAAAAATTGTAGTAGATCACAGCTAATGCTTAAACAATGTCCAAACACCTCAGTCTCATTTTTCTCTTCTTCTAAAAACTTCCAGAGTTTTTCTGGTGGTAGAGGTCCTTGACCTCAGGGTGGTAGGATTTTCACAAAGTCTCAGGAAATAGACCAGGATTCACTCACCCACTCATGTTGTTCTGCCACTTGGCCTATGATTAGCCAATGGAATGCTCCAGGTGACATCCAGAAGAAAGGAATTAAAATGGATAGATATGACTAGCTTGCATCATTCCCTCTCTGCCTCTCCCTTCTTCCTGCCTGTGTTACCAAGACAAGAAGCCATCTTGGCACAAGAAGGGAGAAGGACAAAGTCAACATACCAAGAAAGGCAGAAAAGACAGAAAAATTTAAGTCTGTGGTGACATCACTGAGCCATTAAAGCGACACTGGGTTATGTGCTTCCCTCTAGATTTCTTGTTATGTGCAAACAATGCCTGCTGTTATTTAACCATGGCAGGGGAGCTTTTTGATCCTCCTAGTTAACAGTCTGGCTGGTGTAACAATGGAACATAGCATACCTTGACAGGGGGGGACTTCATGTGGTACATGTATTTTATATAATAATATTATCAATAATAAGAGAAATCTAGAGTACTTGGCCCTATATAAATTTAAGTTGTTTTAAATTTATATATGACAGTGAAATGCTTTACAATTCTCATTACACATACAGGACACAATTTTTCATATCTCTGGTTGTATACATAGTTTAAGTACAGGTATGAAGACACGAGTTGGCTCCATGTTTTCAAGGCTTATTCTGCTAAAGGTTCATTGGTCACCACCGGTTCAGTCCTAGCTTGGGTTCATTAACTTTCCCTCTTTTACAGATAGAAGTTGTGTCATCAATCTTGAAAGACTCTTTTGTTTTTGGGTTTTTTTTTTTCCTTAGCTTGGCCTTTGACTACAATGAACTAGGGAGGAAGAGACAGTAGGTGGCTTGGAACACATCCCCATCTTCTGCTCAAAAGATAAATCAAGCAAAGAGCCTCCTGTTTGAGTGCAGTTATGATAGTTCATGTGAACCCCAGGAAGTACATTTCTAACCTGAAATGCTTTAAACAATGGAAGAAATTAGAGAATTGACATTAATGTTATCCAGTGTCAGAGCCATAGGGGGGAAAATTGTGAGGATATCCAACTTTTAAGTTCATTTATTTATTCAATAAATATTCATCAAGTGCCTATTACATGGCACTGTGAACAAAATAAGCCCCATCTCCATGCTCTTTGGGCTTTCTATCTTAGAGTGGGATAAATATTTTGGGGTTTCTAATATGGGTGAGGAACAGATTCAGTGTGAACCCTAAATTATGAGAGAAGCTAAGGTGGGGTTGGAGACAAGCTTCTGTCCACAGACATAAAAGATGGGATCAGAAGGGCAGGCCATTAACACTAGTGCCAAGAGGGAAGAAGTTTGGGTTGGCTACAAGAACCCACTTCTGAAACTGGTTCATTTAGGCAAGTTTAAAGTCTTGGAAGTATTAGCTCCTCACCTTCCCCAGTTTTATACATGTGTTCCTACTGTTTGTTTTGAGATCAGAAGTATTCTCTCTGGTCAGATACCTGGCTAAATATTTGGGAAATTCTTTCCTTAAACTACAGGGAAATGCTTAACATTTCAAGGAGCTTTGATCCTGCAGAGGCAGCAGGTGGGGTGTGTGCAGTGTTGCAACGTCAGCATGCACAGCAGCTGCATAATTCACAGAACCTTTGCCTTCTGCAAATGCAGTCATATTTAAAGCAACATTTTTAAAGGATTTGTAAAAGAAAAATTATAGCAAGACAAGTCAAAGCTGAAGCAAGTCTATTCAAGACTATTCAAGAGAAAGATTGAAGTCAGCTCCCCTGGAACACAAAGTGTTGAAGGGCATCACAGGGAGATTGTGTGTCATGGTTTGCATTTGGAATGTCCCCCAACAGCTTCTTTGTTGAAGGGTTGGTCCCCAAGGCAGCAGAGTTCAGTAGTGGGGCCTTTGGAAGGTGATTGGATAATAAAGGCTCTAATCTTATTGATGGATTAATTTGTTGATGGATTCAGAATTTAATGGATATATTGGGTGGTGGTAGAAACAAGAGATGAAGCTGATTTGAGGGAGTGGGTTCCTGAAGCTATATCTTGTCTCTGCTGTCCCCTCTTGCTTACCATATACTCCTTATATGATGTTCTGCCCTATCACAAGCCTAGAAACAAGAGAGAGAAGTGACCATAGACAAGTATGAACCAAAATAAACCTTTTCACATTTTAAGTTGTTTATCTCAGGTATATTGTCACAGCAGCAGAAAGCTAACATACTATGCAACTATGCCATCTGTGTTTGCTAATGTGCACTTATAAAAATTAGGTTTCTGCCCTCTCACAGAGTCTAGAAGATAGCCTTGCTATATTTCTTGATGATTACATTGCAAATGAATGGTAATTTAGAATGATATTACTAATTTGTAGAAAATTTATATCACAAGGAGCAGAGAAAATATTTACAATCTGCAAATTTTCTAAAGGAGATGCTCCAAGATGGGAGACATGGGGTGATGGGTTTATAGTCAGGGTGAAATTTGTCTTAAGTTTAGTCAATATGAGGAAGTCATTAAGCTTAAGGGGATAATTATGGCAGTTTTATCTGTTTCTTAACTTCCTCTCAGGAGTTGGCAACACCCAGCATTGCCTAGTGGAAAAAACTTTTATTGGGCCACTTGTCCCAGGTTACTTTAAAACTTATTCATGTTTTATAAATGTCTAAATATCTTCTCTATTGCAAAGCATATTGAGACACAAATCATAAAGCTATCTATCATAAAAACACTTTTGCCCTTAGGTAGATTTGTGCAAAATCAAATGCCAAGCAGTTTCATACAGGTTTCCTTAACAAACATTCAAAATTTTAAATGCTTAACCTTCTTCTTGGTTAAGCACAAAGAATTTTTATGTACCCTTTCCTTGTTCTGTGATTGCACACTAAACTGTTGATTCCAACTAGACTTCAATCATATGTGGCTCTATCTCACTTTCCTTGCCCACTATCAACCACTTTTTTTTTTTTTTTTGGTGCTGGGAATTGAATGCAGTTCCATTCTACCACTGAGCCACATCCCACTCCTTTTTATTTTTTGTGACAGGGTCTCACTCAGTTACCCAGGCTTACCTGCCTCAGCCTCCCAAGTAGTTGAGATTACAGCATGAGCCGCTGTGTCTGGCCAGTGTTCCTTTTTTATACCTCTCTTTGTTTATTATTAAATTCTCTTCTGGAAAGAATATAGGAATCTGTACTTGACCATACAATGACTGACAGTTCCTTGTGTAACTATTCCAAATCACTCCTTAAACTCAGGAGTTGGAGACTGTGATCAAAGGCTACCTTTACTAGTCCTAAAGAGGTTTTTCCACTACCTCTCTCTCTGAAAAGAGAAAAATCACAACTGTAACCTCTGGCAGGATATCATGCTACATACCCATGCTTTTTTTCTTACAACATCTGCCTTCTGGCAATGCAATTCTCATTTGCATTTCTAAAGCAGCTCCTATTGGATTTGACTACATTTCTAAAAATACTTAAGCTCTATCTCCATTTATATTTGAACCCAGATGACGGCTTACCCTGTCTAGGGGTTGCTTTTGGAAGAAAAATGAAGGGCATATATTTTTTTAAAGATAATGGACAAAACATAAATTAAGCATCTGTAAAACTATAGAAAAGTGCAGCTTCACCTGCCTAGAGGTCAGTATCTCAGGAAAGGTTTAATACATTTAGGAAACCTTTTGCAGGGGATGTTATTTGCACAATGGATCCATAAGAAAAGAATGGATCAGAAGAAACAAAGACATTTTCTTTTGGTCTCATAATGAGATAGATTTCACAAAAACCATCCATGGTTGCTCAGAACTATGGAACTGTTAAAGGAAATATAAAAATAGAGCTGAAGTTAGGAACTTGTAAAAAGGGAACATATGATAATGAAGATTTAACATTTGGCATGTCCTAGTCATTTCTCCAGAGTATTCCCATCTAATCCCAGACAGAGGCACTGAAGTCTCCGGCACCTACCAGTGCTTAAAAATGCAGTGAAGGGGTGCAGCATTCAGTCTCTCCAGAAATGTGAAATCTGTGTTGCTGTTAGGTCTTAAATGGCTTATGCTTTTACTTGTTAAAATAAACTCTGTAATGGAGGATAACATACACATAGAAAGACCAGTAATAGTAAGCATGTATCTCAATACATGTTCACAAAGAGAACATACTCATATTTCCACCATCCTGATCCAATTCTAGAACAGTCCACATACTGCAGAAGGTTACCTAGTGTCCAGTCCTTACACACACCACCTGTTCCTAAGATAACTCCTACTATTCTCACCTACAGCACTACAAATGGGTTTTGCCTGATTCTGATTTCACGTGAATATAGTCATAAAACCTGTTTTCTCCTTTGTCTTGTATTTCTCTTTCTGTGTCTAACTAGTGCATTTCCTCCATGTTGCTGCAGGTGACATCAATTCATTCATTCTCATTGCTTACATTCTACTGTATAATACCCTGGGCATTGTGTTTCTCCCAGTTTGGAGCTATTAAAATTAATGCTGCTCACAGCATCTACTGGCACACGTCTCTAGTACACACATGTTTGCATTTTTGTTAGACATATGCCTGGAAATGGATCATTTAGTTTATAAAGAAGACTAGGAGCTTTGCCTGTTCTGCCCATAATCACAATCATTGTCACTGTTTCCATTCTTTGTATGAGGGCTTTCTGGCCACTGAAACCAGCTCAACACCCCTCTCTCCAACCTCTCTCCAAACACACACACACACACACACACACACACACACAGAGTCACACTTATACAGCAAGCTGGTAACAGGGGAATTAACACTTTTATTGTATCCCTTAAAAAATGACAGACTCTAATCCCAGTGCATCTCCTACATTCTCTCAGACTTTCCTAGTAAACTACAGTTGTCCACACCACTAATTTGATTGACAAATCATCACTACTTTGGCTTCCTCCACTACCCTAACTTCTCCATGTAAACCTCTTGCAATAGAATTTTCTCACAGTATACTCTTAGGGGAATCTGATCTAAAACAAAAAGGTAGGGCCCTGTTCCATTAAGGTTGATAGCACTGGGTTTTCAAAGTCGCAGTGCCCCAGTCCACAGCCATTTTCCTTCTGTTTTGTTTCTCTGAAACTGCTTTTGCCTAAGGAAATGCTTTCCTTGAAACCCTGGGCACTCGGATTCCATGAAAGCACACCGCTTTAATTATTTCCCTAGTGTAGCTACTGCCTCTTCCTTGAGCTACTCTTTCTATTCTTTCTAAATAGGCTTCTTGAACCTGAATGCTTTCTGGGGTTCATTATTGGCTCACTAATCTCATTTCATACACTACCCCTGAAACAATCCATCTATCATCACCACTTACTTTTTTATCTGATTATAAAACAATGGTAATTACAGAAAAATGAGAAATTAATACAAGTTTAATGAACAAACTTCAACACTCATAAACCTATCATCAGGAAATAAATTACAATTATTATTTTATTATAACTTCTTCCAATCTTTGTATCTCTTTTAGGCTTTGGATTAGGCAGAAAGAGAACTTGAGCTCCATACAGTTTCAAAGGCAGCCTCAGCTTACCCTATAATTAATTCTGAAGTTCATCCTTCAGGGTTATTCTGGGTGGGGCAAGGGGAATAGTTTGTTTAATATATATATATATATATATATATATATATATATATATAT
>NW_025999999.1:10469652-10499252 GCF_001458135.2 Marmota marmota marmota | reverse complement strand
TATATATATATATATATATATATATATATATATATATATATATGTATACACATATAGTTGTAAATGGACACAATACTTTTATTTTATTTGTTTATTTTTTATGTAGTTCCAGGGATCAAACCTAGTGCCTCATGAATACCAGGCACTAGGCAAGTGCTTTACGACTGAGCCACAACCCGGCCCCAGGAATAGTCATTTGTACTCACCTTTATTACCTTTATTTACTCATTGGAGATAGGCCAATCATGGGGCATGATCCTGAGCCAGCAGCCTCAGCCAAGGCAGTCTCTATAAGGGCTGAAGGCTGGGACTTCCTCATACCCGAGGGGAGATCTGCACAATATGTGGCAATACCAACCATAAAATCATATGGGCCATACTTTACATTTTATGGGGAACCATCAAGATTTGTATAAATGTAAATGTAAGTTTTTAATTGTATTATATACAATATACTATATATATATATATGAATATCTACTATTCATTTCAGAAATGGAAGTTCAGGATGCTACAATAACAATCAAAATCAAACCCTCACAATAAAATTATTTTTACTTTTATAGGTATTTTACCTAACAGCATTTTCAGGTCAATTGTAAAGTAATTCAGTAGTCTTATTTGTAAATGGAATTCAGGAACTTACACAGTTGTTTTCAATGAGAGATTATCTATTCATCCTGGATTAAAATGATCAGGTCTCCTTGTGAAAAGTTATCATTATTATTTTTTACCTTCTCAATAGTTCCAAAGAGGTTTCTGTCATGCTATATTCTCTCTTTTGTATAAATTTCAGAAATTGCTATGGAAGTTTATATCCTCATTTGTGGGAACATATAGAGAGTACATTATTTTTTACTGTGTTCAAATGTTGCCAAATGTAGTTTGATAACCTCATTGCCTAATGAACTTACTATGGTATGTCTGCTTTTATTTATTTAGTTTCTACTAGAGCAAAAAAGGGAAGAAGAGAAAGTCAAATGAATTTGCAAATGTAATTAGTCTTGGCACAGTGCCCTGGGCCACAGCCCTTGCTCACTGTGCATGCAATTGGGATGTCTAAATAAAACTGGTATCCTTACCCAGTGATGGTGCCGTAAAAAATAAAGCTTCACACGAATTTGTCAAGACTGTTGTATGTGGAAGCTACAAGTCTTGGTTTTATCCCAACTAAATCACAGTATAAGTGTTTGGTTTGGACAATAATTAAGTTATACAGAAAGGCCTGATTCATTTAGGGCCAGCAAAAACCACAGCCTCCACCCCCACCCAAGACATAAGGATGTACAGGACAGCAATAACTTACATGCCTGTTTTTACATTCAACAAATCAAGGAGATTCCCACTGAGGCATGCAGAAATCTCCCTCTAACACGTATAGACCAATGCATTAATAAATCAAAACCATTATTAGAATTCTTAAACCAATATTTACAATCAGACATGCTTCTTGTTATCAGTTTAGAATTAGGTAGAAATATGGTCCATATAAAATATTAATTAATAAAATCAATCACTATTTTCCAATAGTTGTCAAAGATTACTAGCAACACAATCATGGTTTAGAAAACAGAAAAGAAATTTGACTTGCAAAGTTTCTGTGGAGATGTGTTGCAGCTAATAAATTTGTGCAGAGCATGTCCATGCACACCACCCTCAGGCAGAACAAGGGTGGCTTTCATTGCCTGTGGTTTCCCCCCACCTAAACCTTTTTCAACTGTGTCCATGAATTTTTATGCTTATATTTGCAGATGAGGCACAGCAAAGCCACTTAGGTATAAACCAGGATTTGTCAAACCACATGAAATTATGTCATTCTAAGAGCTTTGCAATTTATAGCAGATGTTGATAGACAAAGTTTCTACCCAAATAGCGTCAGGAAACTAGTGTTAGCCATAGATTGACCCTGATGACACTGGCAAGCTATACAATGCTGTATGTGAGTTTCCTATATGAGAGTTCAGTGAGGCCAGAGTCAAATTAACACTTTAGCACCTTCTGAATCCTTCTTAATTTTAATTGAGCTGGAAAATAACTTTTATCTTCTGTAGCTTTAGCTGCATAAGAGACCATATGTTTTAGAACATTATGTCAATATTTTAATAAGGAAAACTGACATTGAAAATAAATAAATGTGTGTTATGTGTTAGTCACCTACTGTAACCCATACTACAAATACTGAAATTATATTTAAACTTTAACTTAAATTGTTTGTTTTAAACTATCCTTATACCTTTAAATATTTATGATAAGCACTCAAAATATTAAGGGACTGTTGTCTCAATGCATTTGTCCTTGGAAAGATGATATCTTGAAAGTATCTTAATAATATGTTGTTTTTGACCCCTTAGTCCTTTCCCTTGTTTTTGACGTGAATGCTTACTTAGAACCATGGTAAAGTTAGCATTATTTACTCAATAAACCTTAGCAGCTTCATGGAAAAGCTACAGATTTAGCCGTTATGTGCAAAAGGGTATTTACAACACTGAAATTTACCAGAATTTGTCTTTGAAGGGCTTTGCTCAAACAGAACTCAAGTATCTGTCTATAGCAAGAAACTATTTTGGCACTAATTTGGTCATAAGCACAAATTGTCACACATTTTCATAGTGTTTAAGGAAGTGAGGAAAATGTGTTAGTTTATTGTATAAAATAAATTCTTTGTCAGAACAGACTAAATTCTGGCAGTTCTTAGAGTAAGAAGATTTGGCTGTATTAGACTAAACCTTTTGTATTAAAAGTGTTCCCCTTTCCTGGGAGCAGATATAATAATGAGAACGTTAGTGCACAAAAAAGTGTAACTTCTTTTATCTTAAGCCAGCAGATGCTAAATACAGAAATGATCTTGGTCTTTGTAAATATATACACAGGTGCTATAACAGTGCTGTCTCGCCCTAACTATGCTGAGACCAGTACACTATTCAGAAACCTGGAAGGAGTTAGTTCAAAAGACTGAAATCCAAAGAGATTTCTCTTGTCCTGGGTCTTAAAACTCATTCTGTCCTCCTGTCTGAAAAGTTGCTAAATCTAGAATCACTGTCCAACTCTCGATGCTAGGTCACTTTGCCCTTGTTCTGTAATCTTTGTCTGATTCTTACTCTTTTCATTGTGTAAAGAAAGGCACTCACTCTTGAAGTAATAGTAGATGGGGTGCCTTAGCATTGTTAACAAATTCTATCTTCTTTTTTTCTTTAATTCTCATCACCTTAAAACGAATAGGGGGCAGGAGGGAGCTGTCAGTATTAAGAGAGAGAATTGCACTGAATTCTGCAGAATGGGACAAGAGGAATGAGAAAATGAGTAATACCCCCAAATAAAGCTAAACGTCTAGTAGATACTTATTATAATTAAAACTTTGCTGCTTCACCCCTGAAATGAAATAGAGACAATGAAACGCTCAACTTTAATGTCAAGAACAATTCACAAGGTGCTACTCAATGACGTGTTGGATTAATCATCTAATGGAAGTATCTTGCCTCCAATGATTAATGTTATACTTTGATAGATAGTAGACAAATCTGAGAATTATTAGTGATGCAAAAAAATCTAGTTTCAATTCTACCCAAGAAAGTTTTTGCTATGTCTTCTTTACTGATTCATTCAGTATTCATTCATTTTAAGGACATTTTTATGGAGCGCTCACCGTGTACCAGGCATTGTCCTAGACCCTAGGGATAATAGTAATGAAGAACACATTCTCTACCCTTAATGAGTTTCTAATTTTATAGAGGGTAAGAAATTAAACCTGTGCACAAATAGATGGTTAGAAATTTCTAATATTGGTAAGTCCCATGTAGAACAGCAAATGGGATTGAAATTTGGGATATGATAGAAGCGAGGCAGAAAATTGAGCATTACATCATCGTGGAAAATCTGTCTGGGAATGTGGCATTGGTGATGGTTAGGCTGAAAGAGTAGAAAGGTAAAGACCTGAGGAAGAGTGTTCTATGAAGATAAAATAACAAAAGACTTGGAATGGGAACAAACTCAGTGTGTTTGGAAGTTCCAAAAATGGCCCAAGTGGCTAGACAATTATCAGCAAGGAAAGTAGTCTGAATCAAATGCAGAAAGGCATGCAGACATCAAGGAACATAAGGTTTTGATCCCACACAAAGAATATGGGTTTTATTCAAATGTAATTTAAATTCATTGAAGAGTTTCATTTATTATTTAAAAAGAGTATAATAGCTGCCAGATAGACAATAAACTATAGAAGAAGCAGGATTGAAATAGGAAGACCATTTATGACACTATTTTTGAATCAAAGAGTGAAATGATCATGGTGTGGACTAAGGTGATAGCAGTCTAGATGAAAGGCAGATATATTGAAAATGTATGTTGGAATTAAAGTCAATAGGAAATCCTGGGTTGAATGTGGGACATGATGTTCAAAAAGGAGCAATCTTGCTATAACTTACAGGTCCGAGGTCTGTACAAAATCTGAGGTGAGAGTGATGTTATAGAGGAGAGGTCGAAGGAATCAGGTAAAAGGAACTCATTGGAAATCTCACAGATAGATAATATTAGAGCTGGCATCAACACTAAGTACCTTGAGGACCAAATCCAGTTCATTTCTCTCCTTCAGGAAGCTCCTGAGTGGCCTTTTGATCTATGATTTAATTCTTTTCCCCCACTTAGGTAGAAAGAAAAAAAAGGTAATTCTGGTAATTGTGAAACATTATGTGTTATCAGTAATTATTTTTCCTTTTTCTCTCTTCCATACTTTGTTCTTATTTTGTTCAATTTCCTCTACTAATATTAATTACTTTATAAAGTCCAAGGTGTTTATTTCAATTTTATAGCAAAAAAATAGATTCATTTCTATTCCATTCACATCATCCATGATCTCAAGGACAATGAGTCTCATATGGAGGCACCGCTATGAACAGTTCTTTGCTCCAAAGATGAGATCAGACCCTCAATTCCATGTCTTTTGTCTTTGATGTATTTTCTCCTAGAAGTGACTTTTACCCATTTTCTATCTGACTTTGCCATATTTGTGAATTAGTAGGAGTCTGAATATAATCAAAAGAAATAGATGAGGAGTCACAACAATTCCTGTGTCTCCTTTTATCCAAAGTTCTAAGAAGACCAAGACATGCCCCTAAATGTTTCAATATACCAATGTCTTTGGCTACAAGGCATGATGGTGTGCACAAGATCCTCAAAAACCAAAAGCTGAATGTTCTCTCTGATGTGCAGCTGCTAATACATAATAAGGGGTGGGGCAGGGAAGAATAGAAGTTCATTGGATCAGACAAAGGGGATTGAAGGGAAGGAAGGAGGGATGGGAATAGGAAAGACAGAGGAATGAATTGGACGTTTTTTAGGGAAGACCTCACCAGTCCACAAAATGTTCTCCTTGGAATAACACTAAAGCAGTGATTATAGTTACATTTATGTTTTAGATATAAAAATGTTTACATATTTAAGATATGGAATTGATATCTATTTAGCATTCTCTGCTATGTTTTATGTCTACTATAAAACATATCTTTCAAATGCTATATTTAACACATAATTTAAGTTGTCCCTTTAGCATATCTATGGGTCTGAATAAAGAAGTTGATAGGGTTTAAGAATTAATCAGGTCTTAGAATATTTCCAACCCATCTACCAAGTCCTGGGTACTGATCTAGGAGTTAGTGTCACAGTGATGGAAAAAGAGCAGGTTCTCATGCAACTTGTATTTTAGTGTGTGGAAGGGCAAACAGTAATCACACAATAGAAGATTTTTAGAGAAGGAGAATTTCTCAGTCAAATATAGTAAAACAACACAGGGTGCCTAGAGGAGAGCTACTTTAATTCAGGAGTGGAGGAAAGGACTCTCTGCTCATTTTACAGGAGAACGGGATGAGACGAAGCAACCAGAAAAGATTTTGAGAAACACATTCTGAGAGTCCTTTGGAAAAACCCAGGCAACTCAAATGAGATTTGGCTTTGATTTTCCCAGTTCCTTCACTTAGCTTTCAGGCACTCCCTATATTCTTGTCTCCTATCAACACTGCGATCAAATCTAAGTCCACTAGTAACTCAGGCCTGAGGATGTTATGCTACCCTCTGGCTCACCCTCTTCACCCACTGCTGCAAACTGCAGAGGTGCCCAACCTCTGGAGTTAGAGAAGGCATTTACTGAATTGGATTGTACCAAGTTCTAAAGGAATGAAAGTCAACTAAATATTTCACTATCTACTGTCTTTTAGGAAAGAGTCTATTAACCTTTAGGAAAGAATATCTGCTGGTAGAATCTGAGAATTGTTATTTTGGAGAAGGGGTAAACGTAAGGGAAAAGAGAATGCAGAAGGGTTATATTTACATTTGTGATTTATATTAGACCTGTGGGCTAAGGGCTCTTCTGTTATATGTCTGACTGCATTGATTCTGTTTTCCTAAAGTATCTACCTTCACCTTTCCAGATATCCTCTACCATGTATTGATCACAGGAACAAATGTAATATGACCAATAAGGTAGGTAGACAAAGGATCAGATACTCTGAAATGGACTCGGCAGAAGTTATTTATGTCTGTTTCTTGAGTGCACTTTATGCATACTGAAGCTTCATTATTATATATTCTGAGTAAATAATAACCTTATCTTAAAAAGAAACAACTTTAATTCATAATATATATTTAAAAGCAGTAGAACTTTGATTCAAAAAGTGTCCCCTTTTCTGAGACTAATGGGAGACACTGGACATCATACAATTATCTTAGTCTCAGTCAATTCATTGCTTACCTATTGGAGGGATGGGGATGTAGCTCAGTGATAGAACACTGATAGTTGTTTCTTTTTAAGATAAGGTTATTATTTACTCAGAATATATAATAATGAAGCTTCAGTATGCATAAAGTGCACTCAAGAAACAGACATAAATAACTTCTGCCGAGTCCATTTCAGAGTATCTGATCCTTTGTCTACCTACCTTATTGGTCATATTACATTTGTTCCTGTGATCAATACATGGTAGAGGATATCTGGAAAGGTGAAGGTAGATACTTAGCATGTGTGAGGTTCTGGGTTATATCCTCTGTACTGAAAATTACAATTAACTACTGTTCATCTTTTGGATGTTTGCTTCATTTATGCATAGTTTTAGGCTATTTTTAAAAGAATCTTGTGAACATCATCATGCCTTGTAGCTAAAAGAACAGCAGAGTATTGAGTTTAAAGGTAAAACCTGAAATTATATGGAAGTGTAAGTAGAAATTTTAAAAATTGATATAACACAGAGGCGCAAGAATTCAAGATGAAGTGTTCGTTTGGAGTTTCGTGCTTGATCCAGGACTGAGTATGTCCATGCCCAGTTTTATAAGAAGCTTCTCATCAATCAGCCCCGTGACAGACACTCTGACTCTTTGTGTATGGATTTTTCCAGGATGTGGGTTGACATATCTGAAACTAGACAATTTGAGAGTTTCTCCTTAAGAAAAAGAATCATATTTGCATCAAATATAATGTAAATGTATTTATTTAGAAATGAAACCAGAATAAGATCAGCCAAAACTTTCAAAGCTATTATTATCAATTAAATGTCATGCAAAATATGTTTTTTATGTTCAAATCTCATAACTGATTACATCATGCTCATTGAGGGTCATTACCTAGTTTCTTTCTTTATGACCTGTAAGATCAAAAGACACTTAAATCTTTCTAATGAGGGGAGGGTGCATGGGGGCAGGAAAGATGGCGGAATGTGATGGACATTATTACACTAGGTACATGTATGACTGCACATATGATGTGACACTACATTATGTACAAAGAAATGAAAAGTTGTGTTGAAATTGTGTATAATGAATCAAAATGCATTATGCTGTCCTATATTCCTAAATAAATAAATAAAATTTTAAAAAGCCTTCTTCTGAGTAATGTTAAGTAATTTTAAGATGATCATACTCATTAACTAGATTGTCAATGATGCCTTTGTTGTTTTGATGTACTATGAGTCTTAAGTTATCTTCATTTATATTAGTAATATGTTTCAAATATGCAAGAAATCTCATTTTTTCCAATGCATTTACATGACCCACTCCTCTTCATTAGCTGGATTATTAAACAGTTCAAGAGCCTTATTCATTCATTTAATTACTCTTAAAAATCCTTTAAAACCTAAAATAAGATATACACAAAAGCAAATGCATCTAAAACAGTCATTGAATAGTATCAAGCCATATAATTGCATAATCAAATAATTCTCATGCTGCACACGTTAACTTATTGAGGAATGTATGCAAACGTTTCATAAGCAGTGTATTCGGTGTTTTTATATATTTCCCCTTTGTTGGTAGCAATGTTGAATGCCTTTTTGCCTGAGTCACTGGATATTTTTCAGAATAAGAAATGTTAAATATTTTTAGTTAAGTTTCATAAACTGGTATGCATAAAACTTGTGCCTACCCACAAGCAAACATGTAGTAGATGAGGCAGCCCTGTACCTTATAAACATAAAATTTTGATTATATTTAATGTGATTCCAATAAAAAGTAAAACACACTTTACTTTTATATTGCATGTATTACTGAGCATATTTTTCATGAACTTTTATTTTGATTGTCAGTGACAACTGAATCCATCACTTATACTTTTACATGTCTAAATATTGGAATACTATTCCACACAGTAGCTTCTGGTCTGTACATCCCAGACCTGGTTCTTTTTTTACCATGTGTGTGCCTCCAGGGTCTGGCATCAGAAAACACCATCACCTTACTACTGTGTAACCTCTGGCCTGCACTGTCAGGTCACAACACCAGAAAAGTGACACAACAACCCTAGGAGTATGCCCAGAGCCGTTCCTATACCGAGATGACTGGCAACAACAGAAATCAATATGTATAACCATAGCCTCAAAGATGCGCCCCTCAAAAACAAACCAAATAATTCTCCATTTCAGTTTTTGCAGTTTCACTAATCTGCAAATGAAAAGGCTCCTAATTAACACTCCAAAACTAAAAAGGAGAAGGCAAACAGAAAGAATCAGAGTGGGAAAAGCTATGGTTTCAACATGTTGTGATTTTAATATCTTATTTTTGCCACTTTTTTGGGAAAAAAGTATATGATTAGCCAGGTGTGCTTGTGTACACCTGTAATCCCAGTGGCTCGGGAGGCTGAGGCAGGAGGATCCTGAGTTCAAAGCCAGCCTCAGCAATTTAGAGAGGCACTAAGAAACTCAGTGAGACCCTGTCTCTAAATAAATACTGAAAGGGCTGGGGATGTGGCTCAGTGGTCAAGCACCCCTGGGTTCAATCCTCCATACCAAAGATATATATATATATCATATAAATAAATGGCCAGTACCCCTTCCCAGATCTTAGACAGGGTCAAGGGCTCCAAAGCTTAAGTTGCATTAGCCTCATGAGAATTTCCTTTATACAGACAGCAAGCAGCCAGTTTTACCAAGCACTGAGCCCATGCTGCCTGGCTGCTGCCTCGGAATTGGCCACCATCTTACCACATGATGACTGCAGGCTCTAGAATCTGATACTCTCACTCAATCCAAGCTTGACCTTCAAGTTTCTCTTCACTGCTGGAAACAACCACCCAGGACCTAATTTGAAGTCACCTGTGAACCCACAAAGCCTGCATGCATGGTGTTTTCTGCCTCTCTTTCATACCCATTCTCAAGGTCTCCAAGTGTGGGAGCCATGAAGGCATCTCTTGTGACAGTTGGAAAGATCATCCCAATGAAGATTACCTCACTGAACATATATTCATAGTATTTTTAAATGGTGGATTTTGAGGAAAAATCATGTTGAAACTTTTCTGTAATTCTAAAGTATGTCAGGTTTTAAATTGGATTAAGGCTTCTCTTTGTGTGTGTATGTGTGTGTGTTTTAATTTTTAAATTTGTTTTAAGTAGTTATACACGACAGTAGAATGCATTTATGTACTTTATCATACATAGATGGGATATAAGTTATCATTTTTCTCAGTGTACATGTTGCAGAATCATATTGGTCATGTAGTCACATATGAACATAGTAATAATGTCTGTTTCATTCTACTATCTTTCCTATTCCCATATCCCCTCCTCTCCCTTCCCACCACTTCCCTCTACTTAATCTAAAGTAATGCTATTCCCTAGTGGCCCCTGCCCCCACCTTATTGTGAATTAGCATCCGCATATTAGAGAAAACATTGGGCCTTTGATTTTGTAAGATTGGCTTATTTCACTTCAAACTTACTCATGCAGAAGGGAAAAGGCAAGGTATGAGTTGAGAGAAAAGATTTTTAATGCACATATCTGATAAATCACCTGTTTCCAAATATGTGAAGACAACTACAAGTCATTAATTATAATACAAATAACCATATTTTTAAAAATGGGATAACTCTTTTCACAGACATTTAATAAAAGCAGATACAAATGGCCAATATAAATGGCCAACCAGCACATAAAATGCTATAGAACTTCACTAGTCATTAGAAAAAATACGAAGTAAACCACCATAAGTACCACTACATATTTATTAGAATGCCTAAAATTAAAATGACTATCAATACCAATCTTTGGCAAGACTATGGAGGAAGACTCTAGAACTCTCATTTACTGTTAATGAGAGTGTAAATCAGTATAAAAACTTCAATTTAAAAAGTCTGGCAGTTTCTTTTATAAACCTCCAAAACTCGTGATGCAGTCATCTTATTCTTAGTAATCCAAGAGTTGAAAGACTATCCTAAGAATATTAAAAAAAAATTATGGATCCTAGGAGGGATCCCAGCAAGAGGATCACAAGTTCAAAGCCAGCCTCAGCAACTTAGCCAGGCCCTAAGCAACTTAGTGAGACCCTGTCACAAAATAAAAAATAAAAAGGTCTGTCGGTGTGGTTCAGTGGCTAAGTACCCCTGGATTCAAACCATGGTACAAAAAAAAAAAAAATCTAACTTCATTGAAGACAACCAAAGGCTACAAACAGTCCAAATTTCTACCACAAGAAGAAGGAATAAAGAAATGGTAATATAGTCACATAATTGGTTACAATTCAGTAATAAACATGAATAAACTAATGATTCTTACAACGATTTACATGAATTGATAAAGCCAGTTTGTTGAGCAAAAGAAGCCAGGCACAGAAGACCACACATTCTAAGATTCCATCTAAGTAAAGATTATGGACAAGACAAAATGAATCAATCACAGTAAATACCAGAACAGTAGTTGTCATGAAAATAGCAGGGTAGGGGTGGCTCAAAGATGACATGAGAGAGCCTTCAGGTTTGATAGGAATGTACTGTATTTTGATTTGGAGGGTATAACCCAGGATGCACAAATTCATCAAACTGTACACTTAAGCTCTGTGATTTTTATTTTATCCACTTTACGCTTCAATGAGGGGAAAAAAAAAAAGTTGCATTCCGCGATGAGTTGAGCCCCCGTGAGCTGACCAAAGAGCACATCGAGGCCTTTGAGAGCCCAGTCAGCATGTGAGAATAAAGCACTCAGCATACAATATCAGAGTGTAGAAATGGTGACTAAAAGTCCAATTTTTATTTACAATCTTAAATTTATAACTGCAGAGAATTTGCAGTATAAGGTATAGTATCTGGGATGGCACCTACCAGTGACATTTAAGGTCTCTTTTACCAGTTTTTCTGATCCACAAGGGGTTGTGAGTGCACAAACAAAAACCTTAGTACACAACACTTTAATCAGGATTCTGTCCTCTGTATGAAAGAGATCATCAAGAAGAACAAAGAGACAAAATGGCAAGAAAGGATTTACACGTTCAAAAATGTCACCGCCAGGCTGAAATACTCTCAAGTCTGAAAAAACTGCTGTTTCAATGGCCAGAAATACTTATGGCCAGAAAGTTTTCAAATGCAAGAGGTCTTAAGCATTATTATGAAGAATATATTAATGATTTCTCTGAATTGTCAACAATATCCCTAATCATTAAGAAATTTTAGATCTTTTAAACTCAGATTGGAGAATATGTTGAAAATCCACATAATATCACTTTGTACACTGCGAACATAGAAACATATCAAGGCTATATTTTAAAATTCTATGGTGGATAGAAAAATATCACTGTAATAAGAGATTCAGTCCTTGGCTTACAAGTGGTTGATGAATCTGTAAAAGACAGCAGACTGTGCACATAGGTGCTTAAGAAGCCCCCTGATCTGCTATCATATTCTACTAGATCCATTAAGAAAAGGTTTGCATATAGTTCCATACCCATTTACATAGAACTTCAGATAAAATTTGTGGTTTTTTTTACATGTTATGAACATATTTATGTTTCTTTCTGACTATTGACCAAGAAACACAAAGATTTTGGTTTATTTGAAGAGGTAAATACTACTGATTTATAAACCTTAAGTTTTCAAACAACTTCATTCCCTTCTCCTCCTCTTTCCCCTTGTTCTTCTCCTTCTCCTCCTTCTTTTGTAGTGCTAGGGGTTGAATCCAGAGCTTTGTACACTCTACAACTGGGGTGTACCCCTAGCCTCAGTTTTTCTTTCTTTCTTTCTTTCTTTCTTTCTTTCTTTCTTTCTTTCTTTCTTTCTTTCTTTCTTTCTCCTTCCTTCCTTCCTTCCTTCCTTCCTTCCTTCCTTCTTTCTTTCTTTCTTTCTTTCTTTCTCCTTCCTTCCTTCCTTCCTTCCTTCCTTCCTTNTTCTTTCTTTCTTTCTTTCTTTCTTTCTTTCTTTCTTTCTTTCTTTCTTTCTTTCTTTCTTTCTTTCTTTCTTTCTTTCTTTCTTTCTTTCTTTCTTTCTTTCTTTCTTTCTTTCTTTCTTTCTTTCTTTCTTTCTTTCTTTCTTTCTTTCTTTCTTTCTTTCTTTCTTTCTTTCTTTCTTTCTCTTTCTTATTCTTAGTACCAGGGATTGAACTCAGGGGCACTCAAACACTGAGCCACATCCCAAGCCCTACTTTGTATTTTATTAGAGACAGAGTCTCATTGAGTTGCTTGGCACTTTCCTAAATTGCTGAGGCTGGATTTGAACTCTCCTCCTTCCTCCGCCTCCTGAGCTGCAGGGATTACAGGCATGCACTACTGTGCCTGGCCTACCCTCAGTTTAAAATCTTAAGAATTATGAAAGTTCACATTTCCCATATGATGAGTGATGTGGGGCACTTTTAATATACCTATTGGCCATTTGTGTGTCTTCTTTTAAAAAATACACTTTCCGGTCCATTGTCCATTGCCCATTCTTGGGTTATCTGATTTTGTTTTTCCTGATGCTATTTTTGTTTTGTTTTGTTTTTGCTGTTGTTGTTGTTGTTTTGTTTTGTTTTTTTTTGGGGGGGGGCGTTTTGCTCTTGCACTTTTTGTTTTTTTTTTCTTAAATATTGCACATAAGAATCCTTTGTCAGATGCATAGTTTGCAAATACTTCCTCTCACTTTGGCTATTGTCTCTTCACTCGGATTATTGTTTCCTTTGCCATATAGATTTTTTAGTTTGATGTGATCCCCTTTGTCTATTTGTTTCTATTTACTGTTCTTTTGAGGTTTTGTCCAAACAAATCCCTGCCCATTCTAATGCTCTGAAGCATTTCCCAGTGTTTTCTCCTAGTCATTTGATTGTTACAGGTCTTATATTATAAGTCCTTAATCTGTTTTGAGTTGACTCTTGTAAGTAATGACAGAGGGGCAGTTCCTTTTTCTGCATGTGGATACCAATTTTCCCAGCACCATTTATTGAAAAGATTATCCTTTCTCCAATATGTGTTCTTAGTCCCGTTGTCAAAATTCACTTGATTTTTGATAGGTGGGGTTATTTAAGTGCACTCAGTTCTGTTCCATCATTTTGTTTTTGTTTTGAGTTTTTTTTTTTTGTCAATATCATACTGTTTTGGTATTTTGTCTTTTTGTAGTGTGTTCTGAAATCTGGTAGTATGATCTCTTCAGTTCTCTTTTTTTTGGGGGGGGGGTGGCTAACAGTCACTGTAGCTATTTGAGGTGTTTTATATATAACATTTATGTACTATATATGGATAAATAACTACATGTGTATATGTATGCACAATATATCACAAAAAACTAAAATAAAGGATTTTGAATATTTTTACATGAAGAATTAATAGCTGTGTGAGGAGACCAGTATGTTTAACCTAATTTAAACATTATATAATGTGTACAGATATCAAAATATCACATGGCACTATATTACTATATACTATTTTATGTTTTTATGCATCTGTTAAGATTTCTTTTTATAAGCTTATGAAGGAAAACATTCGTTAAGTTAATCTATATGCATTTCATAAGAAGTTGATTTTACTGACCAAAAATTTGACAGTAATTAAATTTCCATAACCTCATTATCTAGCTCTAATTAACTCAAATGTATGTAAAAAAAAAAAAAGACTATGCTTAGTCTTTTGAAAGTTGCTAACATAGCTACAGGCACTTCTTCTGTAAATACAGTTCACAATTTAAAAATGCAGTGGGTCAGAAGTAGAATTTTTTTATTTGCTTCGACACATTCTAGTCTAGATAGATATTAGGACCAACTCCAGATGAGACTTGGTTACTTGGTGTTACAGAGACAGCATTCACTCATTCAGCCACATACTCAAATGATAAAAAAATGACATTACACCTCTCCCACCAGATCAGCTGCATACTTTAGTGCCATTCTTACCCCCTCAAAAGTGACTACTGACTCTGAGAAAACCATTATGCTTCATGCTACAACCAGGGCATCCCAGAAGACAGAGCTAAAGACAACATGCTACCAAAGCCCAGAGCCCTTCTCTCTATTTTATCCACCAACTAAATCATTCCTTCTCTCTTGTGCAGAAATGGGTGATTGGGAAGGGCAGAAAAAGAATTCCATACTCCCTAAGTGGTACAGTTTCAATTTCATAGGCCAGGGTAGAATCATAAAGAAATCAGATAAATATCTCCCTATAAATATAACTACCCCAGTTTTGTTTCAGAAAATCCTCCCAACAACAAAATAGACATCTATAAAACACAGGTTTACTTTAAAACTGACAGTAGAAAGAAGGATTATATATATATTCTCTAAAATGGAGATTCATTAATATTTTATTCATATTTACTTTGCAAATTATTTTTCATTGAGTTTGCTTTTTCCTAGAACATTCACAAGTGGTCAGCAAATAAGAAAGTCTAAGACCATCTGAATTAATATAAAATTTTTATGGAGTATCATGGAGTATCTATCATGCAACAACAACAAAAAGAAAGAAAGAAACAAACAAACAAAGGGAGAGAATAGGAGAAAACTGATATTGGGAAAATATTCAATAATTCAAGATTATACAACATATCTCCTCTATTTCAAATTCTTGCAAATTGGATCGATTTAAATTGTGGGATTCTAGAAAAGGGTCACTCAATAGCAACAAAGACTCAGTGATGTTGGTAATGGGATATAATAACTTCTGTCATGCTATAGCAACAGAATTACTAAAACTATCACCATCATGATGGATTGGAATGAAATGCCAGTGAAAGTTGAAGTGCTAGGTTATTTAGCCATTCCGAATTCAAACACTGTAAGGACAGCAATAACAATGAGGATTGTGGAAAGTACTGACTATTCCACAGTGTTGCTCTGCAAATCTTAAAGAGAATGACAAGCTATGAAATCCAGAAGGTATCCATGGCAATGTTTAAACATATCTGTATTTCCTACAGTAAGGAAGCCAATCAGGCTGAGATTCATACCTGATTCAAGTGTAAAGGTGGCAGAGTTGCACTGGAGACTGAATGTCTAGACTTAATAAGGCTCTTACAAGAGCCAGAGTAACTTTGATCTGAATTGAAGACATTGGCATAACAAGCCTGAGAATCTGGAACCCAACCCTGAAGAGTGCCCCAAAGGTGGGCTGATATTCAGAAGTAGCCCTCATTGCTATGCCAGAGAAAAAAATCTTACTTTGCCTGGAGGGCTTGCTGTAGACCACACCTGAAATAGGTAACTTTCAAGTGGATTCTTGTATTCAGGGTAAGGTCTCTGCTTAAGGCTTTGGACCAACAAATACTGACAGTTTGCAACATCACCTGAACAGGAATAACATAGTGCCTGCTTGAAGGAGAAATGGTTTGTTCTTCAAATAACTGGCCAACATAGGCAAGAAGGAACCAGAGGGACAGGGTGGACTGGATCATGAGAGCAGGGGAGAAATGTAGTATTCTTCCACAACTTGGGATTTAATGTTGTAGTGAAGGTGTCTGGGACCTGCCCTAATGTGCTGTTGAGATGCCTCACTCAGTAGATGATGTAGATACCATAACCATCTGGACAGAGCATGAAAAAGGAGTAAGAAGACTTAGGTAATGAATGATCTGACAGTGAAGAAAACCTTGCTTGACTAAATTCCCCACAAGAGCCCTACAACACCTCCCTTTAACAAGGCAATAAGAAAGACCTCAATGGGAGCATACCCACATCCTGTACGGAAGACGTTTATGGTCTGCTGATGGAGGATGGGTAAGACTTCAACAGGTTGGCATGGGAGGAGGACAGTCTGGTAGTTTCTCTCTTGCCTTGAGGCACAACAGAACTAAATGTGCTTACATTTCCAAAAGAGTTGTCACAGGCTAGACAGTTGACGCATTATGAAACTGGAGTGTTAAATTGAAGCCAAATTAGGGGATGATGGTGGTGGTTAGGATTTAGATTTATTCTCAAGATGCAAGAAAACTATCAAAGATTGTGGGACATGGAATATCATTAGCACAGTGTTTGGGAAGATTCACTTGGCAATGACATACACTGGATGGGTAGACCTTGGAAACAGGAAGAGTATAAAGTTGATTTTTGGAATATTCCAGATTGGAGGCATCCAGATCTGAAATAGAATCAAAAGTGTAAAAGTTTCTTTAAAAAAGTCATGCGTGGATTTCAAATAAACTACTTCACAATGAATCATAACTATGTTTAAGACACAATATGAGCTTCTGAAGCACGAGTTATGCTCCCGATTTCACTCAGATAAATATATTTATGTCTAGAGGTGATGGTTTATAATGAGAGGTAATTATTTTTTAGAAAATATTTAATGAATCTCTATTCCTCTGTGTGAAAAATCACCATTCAAATTATATTTCAAGGTAAATACAATATTACCTCCATCCCAATTCCCCTGCATTCATTTTCTATCCTTGAAATAGATCCAATGCTCTGCTTCAATACCAAGACCTGGAGACTTGTGATATATTCAGAAACTGGAAATTCATAAAGTGCTTTTTGCCTCTGCCTATGATATTATATCTAGCAATTTTAAAGGTCACTTTTCAGAGGAAGCATATTCGTTTTAACACAAGAAAGCAACAAGTAAGTGGACAAGTGTTAGTTAGCTCTGGATTTCTGGAGATTCCAATTGTTCTAATCTCTGAGTTTAAGTAATATCAGACACAAGCTACAAATGCTTTACTGGGGCTAGTGAATAGGCCAACCGATAAAGGGCAAGATAAGAAAACAAAGCTGTGTGGAAATGGACCATCAAGAGTGTATCCATGCCTTAAAACAATAAAAAAATAATTTGCTATTATATTTTTTCAGTGATTCATTTTGCCATACTGTGAAATTGATAGTAACTGGCATTGGTTTCTTTTAGGTCTCTAAGACCTTTCAAACCAACATCTCAATAGCTGTCTTTGTTATCTACCCCTGTGCAGGAAAGAGTTGGCAAACAAGGTCTGAAGTTCTTAGAAAGACTTGCATGCAACATTGGCCCTTGGTTGGCACCTGAGAACTTGGCTCTGGAGGTTTTCCCAGTCAAGAGTTAACTGATAAGGGTCTATGTCAGACTGTGCAAACAATATGGTGTATGCCAAATGCTTGTTTTAGTTCAGAGAGTCTGGAATTTTGGAACGTTTGGATAGTGCCTTCGGCACCCACCAGTTACCAATAAAAATCTTGGGTGCTAATTATTTAATGGACTTTCTTAGGTAGAAGTATTGCACATATGCTACTGCATTTTTATTGCTGAGGGAACAGGTTGCTGTGTGTGACCCTTCATGAGAAAGAGAGAGCATAAAAAAGCCTGTGCAAGAAGTCTATCAGACTCTGCTTGTGTATTTCCCCCTTAGGATACAGATGTGTTTCCTTTGTGTTAAACTGGTAATAAATCTTAGCTGTAAATACAACAATATGCTGAGTCCCAGGAGTCCTTTCCAGCCAATCTCCAAACGTGAGGTGATCTGCTATTTGAGACTCCCCCTACCCCCAACACAGTCTGATTCTTCTAAGAGATTTAATGATCTGGTCAAAAGCATTCAAAGCATCTTCCTGATGGACAAAGTGTGCTTTTGGAATTCATTCGAAGATCAGATCATTTTTTTTTTTGTTTTTTCAAGTATGAAGATAGACACTTCTTATAGAAAAGAAAGAAACAGCCAGCTTTAACCAGAATTACACAATTTATTCTTCTACCTATTTAGTTGTAAAATGCTATTATGATTTTCCCACAAATGTTTAATTGCATTAATAACCTCTTTTGACAATCTGCCGCCAGTGTCTTGAGTTCATTATAGGCTGTGAGGTTTGCTATCATTTGTTTTGGATGTGCTGTTTTTTTTAAAGGTTCCCCCAATGGAATGAGTGCCCTCTTGTTGTTCTGTTGTGGGAAAGGGTAAATAAAAATGCCAACTGGCCTTCCCCAATCCATCCATCATGCTTTACTACCTGGGCCATAATTCTTTGTTATTTTCAGTACCACTGAATTGTACTCAATTCCCTGCCCAGAAAAAATCCTCTACATTTCTTTTCTTCCCTGAAGAACATGATTAGAGATTCTGTAAGCATTGGGTGGCTTCAGAGCAAGCTTTTAGGACAAGTGTAGGTTACAGTTTGGGAGTCAGCAAAGCATCCTGGTAGAAATTTTTACCTATTAAGGTTACAACAAATTCTATCTTCACCTCATCGATTCGCCATCAATTCATTTTCCAGGGACACTAAAGCTGGAGAATTCCTTTGTAAGTGCTCAGCAGCTGTAACAAACAAAACCCAAAAGTCCTTCATCCCCTACCTACATTGCTGCTCTGATCACTCTCATTCCTTCAACAGAAGCTTGGAACATTTTCTAACAATGAACAACTCTGTCAGTAGATGTCACTTATCTATGTACATCAGAATCTCCGATTGCATTTTTAAAATATGTTCTCTCGGGCCATGCTCCCCTGAGAGTCTGTCTTTCTTGGGTCTAAGGAGGGACCCAGAAATTTATATTTTTTTAACAAGTTCCCCTGATAGTGCTTTATACAAAGGGATGTGATGGGAATGGGGAAAAAAATCCTGTGATTTAGGAATATGTCAGAAAGAACAACATGGTGATAAATTTCTTCTTACATGATCATCTTAAAGAAATGGAAAGGGGAAGTAGTGAGAAAGCTGAGAAGCCATTGCTATTGAACCCAAGACCTTTCCCCCTTAGGTACACAACACAAAGACACAGAGGGGAGAAATGAACTGTCCTCTCTGGGAATCCTCTTTTCTTCTCCCCCCTTCCTTCCATTTGCATAGATTTCCATAATCTTCTGGTCTCTAAATAGAGCTGTTGAATTTTCATTTTCCCCTAAGCATCAGAGATGAGCACAGTTTGGTGAGGGTTGATGGTTAGGACCTAGATACCGCTGAGCCCTCAAAGGACTAAATCTAAGAAATTAAAAAGGAGCACAGAGAAATTGAATCTATTTGCCTACATGTTTGGCTGCTTTTATGATTAAGGAGAACATGCAATGCACAAAACAGTTTGGTAATTATAATGATTAAAAACAGATCAGGCTTAATCCATCCTGGGCCACAAATGATTTGATGAACGTATTTTATAAATACCTCCACTAAATTGATTTGAGACCCTTGAGACACCAACCTTTCAGGAGCTGGTACTGGTGCTTTACATTGCAAGGAAATCTACTTTTTTACTTTTCCAACTGGCCACCTAATGCATCAAGACAGCTGCCCAGGATACACCTCATTTAATTGCAATCGTTGCAGATAAGTTTATGAGTGCCTCCAAAATGGAAAGCCATCATTTAGAGTCTCATTTGTTCCCACTACTTCCTAGACACTCTTGGCAACCTTCACTGAAGTTGTTTATTTTTTCCGTATGTCCTGGTGGTTTACACTCTCTCCCACCTCCTCTCTCCACATTTTCTTCTTTCCCCACCACCTGTCCTCAACTCTTTGCATATTATGTATTTTATTTTTTTTAGTTGTAGTTGGACATAATACCTTTATTTTATTAATTTTTATGTGGTGCTGAGGATCAAACCCAGCACCTCACACACAATAGGTGGGCACTGTACCGATGAGCCACAACCCCAGCCCCCCCCCCTTTGCATATTATGATAGAGTATGAGAAAGCACTTCCTTGATCATTTGGACTAACTATAGACCCAGTTCAGACTTCAACTGTGTATTTCTTCCAATGCCTGTCTTGGTATATCCAGTATCGGGGAGGTTACTACCTTTTAACATGTCCAACTCCATTGTTGGATAAATCTATTTTTTTCCTGAATATGACTCACTAACACTGCCAATCCCTGCTCTGCTTCTGTTCTATAGATAACAGAGGCTGGGGGGATAATTAAACATACAAATTATCTGATTTAGGTATAAGATAAAATATAAATAAGGAATGATGGGGCCTTTGATGAACTAAACTAAAACATGCATTTATCTTCTACAGAAAATACCAGCCCCAGTAATCACTGTGGAAGAAGCATGGCCCAATAACAACAGATTTCCCAATTCTTCAAGAAAGACTGGGAAATTGAATTTGCATGTAAAAGCTCCCAGTTTTTTAATATTGGCAATGAATTCACACTTGAAACATTCTATAGACTAATATTATCAGCCAAATAAAATGCATTGAGACCTGAATTTAACCACTGCCCTTTATCCTAAACTCTTTATTTTATTTCACCTAATAGTTTTCAAATATTGGGAAAGTCTACTCTTTCAAGTGTTGGGAAAGTCATCTTCTTTCCTAGGCTACATTCCCCTTCAGATTATCCCTTCAAGGTTATTTTCTATGTGGCCTTTTTAAATCTTGCACACTGACCAAAGTTTCTTCAAATGATTGAGGACAGACTCAGTACTAAGGAGGGTTCTGATATGTAATCTTCCCCAGTGCACCAGAGACAGGTCTTTCATTCTTACTCTCCTAACTTGATGTGAAAATTATATGGCGTGTGCAGGCCAAGTTTAGGAACATACATCTCCTAGAGTCCAAGAAGTTTAGGATGACTAGAAGCTTGCCAAAGTCAACATTTTGAAAATATGTTTAGAATTTCCATATGGCAAGAATTGTTAGAGAGATGAGACAGCTGTGGAGGGGACCCTGTTTTCTTCATTCATGCACATGTCCTTTCATCCATCAGGTAGTGTGGAGAGCCTACCTTGTTCCAGGTGCCATTCTATTAAACCAAGAACTCCTCCATTCTCTGCAGGTTCATTTGTAAATATACACACACAGCTACAGACACACATACATACACGCGCATGTAGAAGCATACACCTGGGTGCATGCACGCACGTAGGTATTCAAAAGTATTTCACAGTGTTCACTGTTAAAGTCTTTCTTATAAGTATAACCTTTAATTTAAGTCTGTTTAATTCATATGGACTCTGATTTTGGCATTCCCTGTATGTGCTTAATCATAGCTTTAATGTCTTTTACAAATTTAATAATATATTTTTATGGGTTACTCAAGAAATTGTTCAAAGTGGACAAAGCCAAGAGTGGATGTAGAGCCCATAGCAAGATACTAATGACTAATTTACTAGTTGTTAAGGAGATATTAAACAGAAATTTTCAAAGTATAATAATGCAGCTATTTAAAACTGACCTGACTTCTCTAGTTCTTCTTTGAGGATATCATGCTTTACTGAATCCAAATGCCCCTTGTTTCCCTTGTACTCTGGTCCAAAATGTGCCTCTTAGAAAGCAACTGCTCCCAGACCCTGTGATTCTCACTCTGTGTGTGTCCTACAGAGTCCCATGTCACCATGCAGGAGACCAGAAATATTGACTTCTAGACTCTATTAATATGAGAACTCATGTTTTACAGCATTATTTCATAAAAAAAAGTGCTATCCCAAAATAGCTTCAGAGTCTCCTCCAGAGTTGTATCATCCTGTTTTGAAGAAGTAATTTCCAGAAGCTTCGGCATACTGGCCTTTTTGTTCCACAGATAGGCCAAGCACCTTCATTGAAAGACATCAGTGTGGATCTGCCCTTTGGTTTCAGAGGTAAGTTATCAGTATGGATTCAGTGAAGATATGACCTCAAGAGACTGTCCCACCTATACCATGTTGGTCTCTTAAATGCTGTGGGACCTTAGCAAGCCACCAAATGTCTTTGGGCTTTTGCTTCCTCCTGTATAAAAGAAGAGTAAAAATGGTACCTGCTCCACTGAGCTTTGGTGATAATAAAATTATTTCATCCATGTAATTATCTTGGAACACCCTCTTTTCATGTTAAATACAATTATTATTGTTGTTACTATTTTTATTATTTGAGCATTTGCTCCCCTTCCTCATAGTCTCTCACTATTTACCTGTTTAATTTTCTTCATGGCATTGTTAGTATCTCAAATTAACCTCACTCACTGTTGATTTTCCATAAGCTTCCACCTGACAGGGAAGTGCCCTGAGGGCATGTTTGTCTGCATGGCTGAGTCTCCACTGACCAGAACAGCACCTAGCACAGGGTCTTCACACTTCCAGCTGAATGAAAAACCACAGCACAAAAGAATGAATGAGTCTCTCCAGAGTTGCCACATAGTCTTAATATTCCTTGGCTTATGGAAACACCAAATGGATTTTTTTAATATTTATTTTTTAGGTGTAGATGGACACAACACAATGCCTTTATTTCTATGTGGTGCTGAGGATTGAACCTGGGCCCCGCCCGTGCTAGGAAAGCGCTCTACCGCTGAGCCACAATCCCAGGCCACCAAATGTAGTTTTTGAAAGTTGAAATTTGGGAAACTTCTAGTCACCTTAGACTTTGTAGACTCTGGGATGTTTGTGGCCCACATGCTGTGCTCATAATTTTCATAACAGATAAGGAGGGAAAGGAAAAAAAAAGGTTACATTATAATGGAGAATCATCAGTTCAATAAATAGAGAAAAATTCTAAAAGTAGGACTCAGTAAGCACATTGTGAAGCAATTCAAGAGCTCTCAAAAGGAACCATGGAACAGTACCAAACAAACAGAATCACTGGGTGACAAGCTTGTCTGAAGAAATCATCTAATCCTCGACTCACATATGAAAAAGAAGGAAACATTCTTTAAAGTATCTGACTAAATACATTGTGACATTTTGTATAATGGGATATTTGTCAGAGCTCAATAAAATAATTAGCTATTTATATGTGTCATGAGAAATATGTGTATTTTTTAATAAAAAATTCAAAATAGTTAACTTAAAATATATGATGTATTATGAAAATTTTACTCAACCTATTAGTATTTATTTCCTCTTCCATGAGTTTGTGTGTATAAATAGGAAAAGACATGAAGAATGCATGAATGTTACAGGGAAAGTCATTTTTAGGGAGGGGCAGAGAACAAAACAGGTTGAACAGGTCAAAGGGGTTTCTAGATTTATTGGTAATGCTATTTATTTATTTGTTCTTTTTAGTCATGCATGACAGTATAGTTTGACATATTTATGCAAACATGGAGTACATCTTATTCTAATTAGGATCCCAGTCTTGTGGTTGTACATGATATAGAGAGTCACTGAGGTGTATTTATATATGTACATAGGAAAGTTAATTCATTCAACAGTCTTTGGTGATGCTATTTCTCTTAACAAGAAAAATACATTTGTGTCTTGTTGGATGTATAAATTATTCTAAAATAAAAAGTAAAAAATAAAACACATTTTCCACATGTGTGAGTATTGCCCCTTGAATTCTGTTTGCATATTAGGCTTCAAGATGGCTCATTCATACAGCCATAATAATCATCAATACATCTTAACTAAGATGAAGATAGTTTGGCACATATTATACTGCATTACACTTATGTTATATTGAAATGAATGTGGCTTACTTTTACAAATGAATATAAACATCTGTTTATATGTTCTAGCTTGACAGAAGACTGTTAGCAAACTGACAATTGAATATTTCTTCCTCACGATCTATTTTTCTGCTCCTTTAAAAACGAACATCATTTTATTATTTTATCCTTTCCGTTTTGGGATTTCCTTTCCAGTCTCTAAAATTCCTCAATGAGTGTTGATGATTTCAACAAGAAGACCCCTTTTGACTCTTCTCCATACCCTTCAATTGATTGTATCTGGGACTATAGGCATCAAATCATTTACTGTAGCTGAAATAAAAAGTGGTAAGTCTGCTTCCATACTGGATTTTTTTTACTCATTTTGAAAATGAGAAGAAATGGTCGGTATGGATTTTCTGACTTGGTGCAAAAATATTTGGAAAAGACTGAGAAGTGGGAACTTGTGGTTTTATCTCTGTTACAGGTAAATACACTGCTATCTACCCCAACAGCTGTATCCTCAGTTCCCCCTTTGTCATAAACACAATTAGTTGCTCTGCTTGCTGTGAATGTCTCAGTTAATTTTATCTTCTGCCATCCCACGTGGCTCTCCAACACTCAGATTCATACCTCTTATTAGGTTCTGAACTTTCTTCCAAATCATACTCTTGCCGAAAGTGACCCAAGATGGGACATCGGTTTCCTTAGCCCATTCTTTCTGTTCTTACCTCATCTGCAATCCTTGTAATAAATTCTATGGTTAAATCATCAGTTTCCCTATGCCATCTAAGTCAGATCCTATTATAGGCACTAGTTACAAAATCTTTCCCTCTTCTTGTGAATGTCCTAAAACCTGCTCTTCATTCTCCTGCTGCCTATTAAAAAATCCTTACTGCCATGGTGATGTTCTCCCTTGGTTTCCATACCCTGCAGAACACCAACACATTCTGCTTTGTTGGCTATAATTACATCCAGAGGGGCAGTTGCACTCTTTGCCTCTCACACTGACAGACACTGTCAGATGCTTCTCCGTCATTCAAATGAGATTTCCAGCCAGTATCTGAATAACCCAACTGGTATCTGAAGCACCGTTGTATTTGGTAATGTTTGCATTTTTTTTTCTCTGGCCAGAAAGTCCCTTAATAATCATCATTCATAGTTTCATATTTTGTTTCTCTCTACTTTTAACCTCATTCAAATCCCATACCATGTGTGGGGCCTGAGAACGCTGACAGCTACTTGTAAAGATTTTCCCTCAAACTGAAAGCAAATAGGATCAAAAAAAAATGTAGCTGGTTTTCTGTTATTTCTAAGAAGAAAGGTTTTTGTGTCTATCCCATGAGATAAACTGAAATAGAAAAGAAAAAGCATGAAACAACTGAAAAATCCTTGCTCAATGTCCCTTTTGCTTAAAAATTATCTTTGCTATTTTTCTCTAATGCTATAAAAGGACAGGGATAAAAATCAATGACAGACACTGCTTTGCATTCATGACTTCTATTCCCTATTTCTTCTTTTTTCTATTATGTACAGCTAGATACATTTTCCATTTACCCTGGCAGTTAGGGAAGGCCATGCAACTGGGTTCTGGCTGGTAGAACTTAAGTGAAAAGAATGTATACAATTTCAAGACCTTGTCCCTATGGTACCTTCTGTTGGTCCTTCCATGCTCTGGTTTTTCCATAGTCTGACTGAACTCACAGGGCTACAGGGTTAGATCTAGCAGATGGGTGGTAGAACCACACACTGGAGGGAGCTCACATCCCTGCGTGACTATGGGAGCAGAGTTCCCATTCTGCTTCTTAACATGCTTCAACCCAGCATCTGCCTTCACAGCCCACCCAGAGCCTACTAATTCATTTCAAGTTATGAAATCCAGGTTATGAATTTTTAATCCACATGCAATTGCTTTCTCTGCCATATTTGTTCCTGTTGTCCACATCTTGCTTCATCAAATTCTTTTTCATTCTTGAACTTCGTGGAACTGCTTTTGGCAGTGCCATCTTACCTCACTGAGAGTTCCCTATCAGCTCTTCTTTCAAGGTAGACGTTCATGAACATCTTTTATCATCTAGGAATTGTTCAGCATTAGTGTCCCCAGTTTTTAATTCCATTTTTATGGATTTAATAAACATTCAATAACTCATATCCAAATTTGGCCCTAGACTCTTCTGATTTTTTGTTTATGAATCTACACTCTGTCTCAGCCCTGTCGCTGGCCATCGTATAGGACCTGTGTTTCCATAAACATGCTTTGCTATTGTGTCTCTCTCTTCCTTATTGGGTTTCTCTGACTTTTACCATTAAACTCCTGTATTTTTCTCAACAAAGTCAACCACCATTGTGTCTTTAAAGCCACACTTTTCATTCCCTAAGGAGAACTGTTCTCCTCCTCCTCTATGATTCAACAAAAATTCCCACCTGCCTACATTTTTAGCACCTTCCACAATTATTTTCACAAGTTTATGCAGCCACCAAGCTTGAATCCTTCAAGGGCAGGTTTCCTGAGTTGTTTTTGCATACCTCATTTTTCTGCATAACATCTGCCACATAACAGGCATCCAGTGCAGGTGGGTTGAAAAATTATGAAATGAAACTAGAGTTTACTAAATCCCTCTGTTAATATACATACGCATTTGTAAGGACTCAATAACCTGTCTCTCTAGACAACCCACTTTGCTTTTGGTCCTCCATTAAAAAGGCCGGTTAGGAGCTTTTTTGTTACTCTCATGTGCTGTAGCTTGCTCAGTAGTTGTGCAGATACAGGGAGGTTTTGTTTCTAGTCTACAGTTCAAGGCTCCGCAGGGACACCTGGGTGCCACAAAGTGTTTGAGTGTTGAAGATTAAGGAGAGAAGTGGAGGTACACACGTCAACATTTCTATCACCTTTCTAGGGATAGAAATTACTATTGGTATGTGGTTATATTCCCTTTTATAAATTCTCTTATTTTACTTGGGAATCAGAGACTGTTAAAATAACTCAGGGAAACCTGACTACCAGAAACCCCAAAATACCCATCTCAGACAGTGCTTTCTGCAAGAGAATAATTTACATTGGCCCTTTCCCTCCACAATAGAGAGGAGAAGCCTACAGAAATCTCTAGCTGGAGTCCTGAGGACAAGAAAGGAGAGATGAAATCTGCAACTGAATGAAGGAAGAGGAAGGAACAGAAATTTTATTTCACACTCTTCACTATAAGTCTTATTGATTCTGCAAGAGGCAAAACTTGGTTACATTTCTGTTGAGGCTTTCTGGATAAAGAGAAGGAACCCAGCAAGAATGGATAATCCAGGGAAATCCAATGGGAGACAGAGTATCCACAGTACATGTTGACAGGTTAACTTTGGAAAGAAAGAGGTACAGCAAAATATGAAAACAGCTGTACCAGCCAAGCAATACTGAGAGCCAAAAACCCAGAGGAGGACCAGTTCAGATATCACCTCTCTTATGTAGTCTTTCTTGGTTCTTCCAAATCAGAAGCAAACTTTTCCACTTCTGAGCTTAGTTCCATTTTGATTGTTTCTCTGGGGATACTTACCATGCTCTGTCTTGCCTTGGTGTCTCTAATACCACTATACAAACTCTTTGAGTTCAGGAACAGTATCTAGTTTTACATCTTAATAGGATCAGTAGTACCTAGGAAGGTATCTGGTGTATCCTGGAGTTCATCAGGCATTTATCAAACTCACAGTGACCACTGGTTCCTTCTTGTAAGTCAGAATAAAACCCATAAGGAAAACTAGCTTCATTTTTTCCCTCCACATGTAATATACCTAGGAAGAAAATGAAATAATATTTATTATAGGTACTTCTTTGCATGGAATGACATTACAGCAAGTATTTGCTGGAATTAAACATTGACTGAATACCTAATGTAAATGAAGGATTTAAAGACTGGTGTTCACAATCAGGCCTTTGAAGTTTCAGAGTTTCCTCTGACAAAAATAAAATTCCCTTAGTAAGGAACTCTAACCACTTGAAAATAAGGAGAAGAAAGTTGTTGGCCATGTGTGTATCTGTATGTGTCCCAGGAAAATTCAGAGAGAAAAAAAAATTGATTCTTGGAAGAGCAGATTCAATGGTCTAGGCAAAGATTCCCTACAGAGACAACCACCATGTTTTGCATCCTTATATTCTCCAGTTAATTCAAACAAATGCGGAGTGGAAACAAAAAGCTGGTCTGTTATCACTGAACATGGACGATAATGACTTTGGAATCGATACCTGCAGGATCTTTCTCTTCTTCTCCTGAAACATACAGATGCTGCTCAGTCAATCAAAGCAGGGTGTTACAAAAGGATTGATTTTCCATTTCCCAAAACATGTGGCTTAACTTACAGCCAATTGTGTAAGTTATGTTAAACCCCTTTCTACAATGGGGAAGTTTGCAAATAAATAAATAAGAGGGCTGTATTTTCCTATTTTCATAAGAATGGACTTCTGGGCTCCCTTCTTTCTGGAGAAATAGCTGCAGTATATTAATACTTCTAACTCCACATTGTAAATAACATTTTGACTTTGGGTATCTTGGTGAAATATACTTAAAAATAAATCAGATGGGGCTCTAGGCAAATATAAATTTGGAAGTGGATACCTGCTATGGCTTTGCATTCTGTTGCCACAGGGCTACGCAGCCCAAACTGTATTCCACTTTTGGCCATAAAAAATAGAAATGTGTGTTTGCAGATTATTGTGTAGATTTTTTTTCATGTTGCTACCTCATGCATGGCTTTCCTGGGGATGTCAGTAGAGTAGGTTAGCAAAATAAAGACAGATGGTAGGGATATAATTTTGAAGTTTTTTCAAAAATTATTATTGCAATGCAACTATTATAGACACTCAACTGCACTCATTCTTAATGAGAAATTTTGCCATTAATTTTCTGCTCTGCTTAGAACCAGTTGCAATCCCTTGCTCTGACACTTTGATACTCTTTCAAGCTTTTCAAACTTTGAGAGAAATGAACAGAAGCCAGACATTCAAAGTGCAGGGGGCAAACCAAAGTGACAGAACGGCTGCTATGGAAATGGATTGCAAAATGCTCTCATTTCTCCACCCTTCCCTGCAATATGAACCTCATCACTCCTCTCATCTTGACCATGGGCTCTGTGATTGCTTTGGCCAGTAGAAGACAGCAGACATACAGGGGGCCAGTTAGGAACCCAGAGCTCCATAGGCCTTATGCATTACGCTCTATTTTCCCAAACTCTGCCCTGCCATGAGCAAGATGAGCCTACTTGGAGGGAGTATAAAAGATGATGTGAATGATGGCCCAGTTGTCCCAGTTAAGGCCATTCCAGGGCAGCCTACAATAAACCAACTCAAAAACATAAGAGAGTGCCCAGCAGAGACCTGCAGAGTCACCTTCCCCAACACTGCTGATGGCAAATGCCTGCATGATCACAGTCTATACTAGAAAAGCCAGTCAACCAAACAAAAGCCTCAAATGCTACTGAGTTTGGCTGAATTCTGATGCAGAAATAGCTAAGTATAATATGTGATACATTGAAAATATATCCAGTGTTTGAGTTCGATGGGCTGGTTTTTCAAATCCTGGCTGTAACGTGCAAATGGTGATCTCTGTGGGAAGTTTGAGCTAATTTACTCATTTGGAAATTAGTGGTAATTATATATATATATATATATATATATATA
>NW_025999999.1:10436519-10469627 GCF_001458135.2 Marmota marmota marmota | reverse complement strand
TATATATATATATTTGTTTTATTTCTAAGGCATAGAAATCACACATGTAAAGCATTGAACTTAAAGCAGATGGTAACTATTACAGAGAAATATCCATGGGTGAAGAAACAGAACAAGAATGAGAGAGAGAAAAGACAGAAGGAAATAAGAGAAAAGGAATGAGGGGGAAGAGAAATTGACATATTGAAATGTGAAATGCTAATCTGAGACATAGAAAATTGAGGTTGGAAGGCTATCTTCAGCTCTTTTCTCAAACGGGACATTTGATTGCTGTGTGAGTGCATATACATTATTAGATTAATAACAGCAAAAGCACAGCTATTATTTATTGAGCCCATAATATGTTTCAGAAACTCTGTTAAGAACTGCAGAAACAATATATCACTTAATCCTGATGGTATTCCTATTAGATATTTATGATTGGTATCCCCATATTACAAGTGAGAAAACTGAGGCTTCGAGGACTTAAAGGACTGCCCAAGGCCACATAGTTGGTGGGGGACAACACCAAGAAACAAGATTTTGTCAC
The DNA here is from genome assembly GCF_001458135.2 of Marmota marmota marmota. Lineage (NCBI taxonomy): Eukaryota > Metazoa > Chordata > Mammalia > Rodentia > Sciuridae > Marmota > Marmota marmota. The sequence continues at coordinate 10,469,098 of NW_025999999.1, read as the reverse complement.
ACGGGGTCTATAAGCACTATGCAGTATCATTTTTCAGTAGAAAAGCCGTATTTAGCAGGTAATCTGAGTTTTACAAATCAATCATAATGGACCAAGGGAAGACTCCTCTCTAATCAAGAAAGCTTTGTAAATCAGATATGTCTTAAGTGCACATTAGGCTTCGTAAATCAGGCATATCCTCGAGAATGCATTAAGCAAGATGTTAGGTTCATCTTTTAAACATCAGGGAACCTGGGGGCTTTAGCTGGTTCTGTGACAATCTCTTTGTCTTCATCCTCTTTGAGGAAAAAAGAGACCCTTTACGTTAAAGCCAGAATTTTGCAAGTTGGCAGGGTATATATTTTGTAGCCATTAATGCAAGGCCTGGAATTTTATATGAAGCAGGTCAGGAACATTACTTTGAATCAGAACTTAGAAACTGGCTGCCTGGTATTTTAACTAACAACACATTTGCTATTTGACATCTTTCCCCAACTGGAAGAAAGGTAATCTAAAACAAGCTCTGGAAGCTCAAGGGATTTTGACCTCTCACATTTTGAATGTGAAAATAAAGGCCTCAACATAGATCCTTTTTTGTTTGTTTATTTGTTTATTTTGCTGTCGCTGTTGGCTGTTGTTTTAAGACTGGACTGATTCCCACAATCCTGAGCTGTCATTTTCTGTACTCTCCTCATCTTTATGGATTCTAGTGTGGAAATGCCTGACTCAAAATTTGTGTTTCAAAGAAAAACTATGTTATTCATTACACACACACACACACACACACACTATATATATATATATATATATATATATATACACACACACACACACACATAGAGAGAGAGAGAGAGAGAATAACTGAGCTGATTTCAGAGTATTTATTACGTGGGTGATACTACATTTGAAAATGTTAGTCTTTTTACCTTTGTATACTTTTTAATTTAGAATTCAATGAAGCTCCACATTTCTAGTGGCTAAGAAAATCCTGTGATAGCTAGAGTTTCAAGTGACCTATCTTAAGCAAAATCAAAAGTGCTTACAAAATTATCCTCCAAAGCTTTTATGCATATCCCAGAGTGTTGTCCTCACAGAAAGAAAGAGCTTTCAAACACAGCAGGATCTGAGACCATTACATGGCCAATTGTAGCAGAACCAAAAGAAAAGGGAAAGGCATTCTTCATGTCTTTCAGAATTCAAAAGTCAAACGGAACAACTTCAGAATTTTTCAGTCACTTTTCTCATTTTTATCTCAGGATGGTCTCCCCATGACCTAACTAAAAATCTCCTCAATATTCAAAGCACCACAAACTCAAATATACAATTTTTGCCTTCCAGAAAGATCTGTCTACAAGTTTCCTTCTTATGCATTATGTATTTTTAAACTCAACTTTTCAACTAAGAAAACCTTCTTAAAATGGAGACTAGCCTGAAAAGCCACCACAAGATTTCTACTCATTTTATAGACTTAGTGACAGTAATGATTTGTAAATGGAAGAATCCTTTGAAATGCAGTGGCTGTACACATTGTCATTTAGAAGAAGGATCATTTCTCAAGTCCCTAGTATGATGTAAGTTCTTTTATATTCCTCTGGTTTTCACGTAAGTATAATAACTGCCCATTGGACCTGTGGTTACTATCTGCATTTTATGCATGAGGAAACAGAAATATATTACTTGCCAATGGGGGTACTATGGCTGTGCTAGATAGAGATCCAGTCCTCAACTGTGGGTCTCGATTTCCTGTCCCTTCCCCAGCATCTGTTGCCATTCTGCATGTAGGAATTGTCCCTAATCTGTGATTTTATTTTCTGTAGTTTTTGTTAACCATAATCAGCTGTGATATGAAGATATTAAATGGAAAAATTTAGAAATATGTAATTCCTAAGTTTTAAATCATGTACTACTCTAAGTAGCATGATGAGATCTTTCTCTGTCCTGTTCCATCCAACCTCAGATGTGAATCATCTGTGTCCAGCATTTCTTCATTTTATATACTATCTGCTTTTTAGTCAATAGTTGGATTATCCCATCAACTGTCAAAGCACTGTACTGTTTGTGCTCAAGTAGCCCTTACTTCACTTAATAGTATCCCCAAAGTGCAAGAATATGATACCAACAATTCACATATGCCGAAGGGAATCTATGATGTGCTCCCTTTAAATGAAAAGGCAAAAGTTCTCAATAAAGAAAGAAAAAAAATGCAGGTTGAGGTTGTTTAAGATCTATGGTGGAGCAAATCTCACACTGTGTCTAACTTTTAAGTCAAAGTTTACTATAGGTGTGTATGTAGAGGGAAACGTGGTATAAATAGAGGTCTACACTGTTTCTTGGTTCAGGCATCCACTGGGGGTCCTAGAGCACATTTCCTGTGAGTAAGGGGCTACCATAGAGGTGTTATTGAGTACCCTCCTTCTCCCTGGAGAATTGAAGAAGGGGAGCTGATTAAGTGATCTTTATTTTTCACAGTTCTACTTGGAGGAAAAAAAAAGTGTGCTTTATTCCCTGTATCTTCTCTTCTGTCCTTTTGTCCTTGTCACTTGATAACCCTGATTTTCATACTGTCTGGATGTCTGTTCTCTAAAAAAAAAAAAAAAATCTATTCCCTCCGTGCAAACAATCTCCCCACTGCTCCTAGAAACTCTGGATTTTTGCCTGTCACTTTACAAGGCAGATAATAATCCAGTGACTCTGAAAATAGCACCGTACACAAAACAGGCCTAGAAACCAGTGAACCATGAGTAAAACAAGCAAAACAACAAAGCTCAAAAATGCAGTTATTAATTCACACCATGAGGATTATTGCAGTGTGTAAAGGTATTTTTAATGAGCAGAGATAAACAAAGCTTTTAAAAATATATGCCACTGTAATTCTGGATCATTGATTTTTAATGATTTCCCTGGGGCGTATGTTTGCTTATAAAGTTGTTAAGGTAGAGGTGAAATGCTAGCATTATATAAACTGATATTTTGGTAGAGGTGAGATGTTTGCATTATATAAACTGATAGATGGAGAAAGGTCTTCCCCTTATTCAAGACAAGGGATAGTTATAATATTATGTATTTTTATGCATGTAACTTTTATTACAAACTTTCCAAAAATATTGCATGCATGCGTGTGTGTGTATGTGTGTGTGTGTGTGTGTGTCTGTGTGCATCCTCATACACAGTATCCAACTTATCAATTTAACTTTATCTTAGGTTTGTATACATAGGGAAAAACATGTCATATGTATATAGGATTCAGTCCAAAGGTTCAGGAATCAACCGGGAGCTTGGGAAAAATTCACACACACACACACACACACATATTGTAATACATACACTACATACACACACACACATATTGTGTGTGTGTGTGTGTGTGTGTGTGTGTGTAGTGTGTGTATATGGTGCTGGGGATTTAACCCAGGGCCTCACACATGCCATGCCAGGATAGTGCTCTACAATTTAGCTCTGCTTCCAGCCACATGTATATTCTTTTTTAACCCTGAGTGTGTGTGTGTGTGTGTGTGTGTGTGTAATGTATGTTTTCAGCCTTGCATTTTGACTTGCCCAACACTCAACATACTTATCAGACCCAGTGAGTCCTGCATGAGAACAGATGCCTCAGGAACACTAGTCTTTCCTTTTAGCAGGTCTGTTTTAAAAAACAACTTAGCCTGGTGCAGGGACACATGCCTGAAATCCCAGCCGCTCTGGAGCCTGAATCAGGAGGATGGAAAGTTTGAGGCCAGCCTCAGCAACTTAGTGAGAGCCTGACTCAAAATGAAAACAAACAAACAAACAAACAAAAAGTACTGAGGATGTATAAACCGCTGCTGGGTTCAGTCCCCGATACCAAAAAACAACAACAACAAAAAAAGTACAACTTGCTTATGAATACAGTTCTTCAGGTTTTGCAAATGTTATCAGTACAACCATATATGTATATGTAGAAGCTTAAATAACCTTTCCCAGATCCTATAAAACATAATAATCTCAGTGAGATCTGGTTCTGAGTCTCATGATCTTCTCATTGCTCCGTACCTACATTGGAATAAGGACCAATGTGCAGGGTCGGTAGAGAGAGGTCTTTAAGTGCTTGGATCAGATTTTCTATTCCTGATGTAGAAAAAGCTCTGGAGTCAGTTCAGAAGTTCCAGTAGGACTGTCACTACGTCTACCTTAATCCCTATAGAATCTCTAGCATTTAGAAAAATATCTAGGGCACAACCATTGTTTTAAAGTGTTGGCTTGATTATTAGTCAGATATGGTGAGAACAACAGATCTAGAGAGAACCCATACTGAAAAGATAGGAGGGTCCACCCAGGCCCTATCCCACTGGGCTGCTGAGGAAGTGTGAGGTTTAGTCAGGAGGCAGGAGTGAGAAGAAGGTGTGAGCAAAAGCCTCTGGTTTTCTTTTGTGGAAAGGCACAGGCCTAGGATTGTCTGGTCTGGCAAGTTGATAGGTAAAAACAAACCACCCCAGTCTCTGAGCACCAAATCCTCACTTTATGTTGATCTATGGAAGTCTGTATTTCCCCTTCATTTTTGAAAACTAGGTTTGCTACAGAAAGAATTCTTATTTGACAGAAAACTCCCCCAGAAAACTGAAAAACAACCTATACATCCAGGGGCTCAATGAACTCCAAAGAGGATAAATCCAGATATCCACCGAAAGACATAGAGGAAAAATGCTGAAAGTCACAGATAAGGAGAAAATCTTGAAGGCAGCAAGAGAAAAATGACTCATCACCTGCAAGAGAACCCCAATAAGACAGAAAGCTCACTTCTCAGCAGAAACCACAGAGCCAGCAGGATGGCATTCAAAGTGCTCCAAGAAAAAAAAAAAATGATACCAATAACAGCACAAAAGAGGTAGGAAGAAGCAAAACTATATTGGGCCAAGAAAATGACAGATCGTGAAATAATAATTATGATGATGTATTATTGAGCTTGTAACATGAATGGATGTCGAATCAGTCCACCCGGGCTGCCATAAGGAGATATCACAAGACTGGGACAGAGAGACAGAGATATCTGGTATTTCTTCCTCTTCTTATAGGAACACCAGTCCTATTAGATTAGGGCCCCTTCTTTATGACCTCATTTAAGTATCTCCAAATACAGTCACATTGGGTTAGGGTTTCAAGCTAGAATCATTACACTTTCGTAATCCTATGAGTTGTACAGAGAATTATCCTACTTGAGAAAGTAATGGTACTCCTCATATTTGTTACCAGTTGGTCAGAAGTGTGTGTGGTAGGGGGACATTAGCTGAGTCTGAAGCGATGGGAGTCTTGTGTGTTTGACCTGTGGAGTCTGTGTGAACTACGTGTGGTCAGTGATAGAGGCACGTTGTAAACAGTGTGGAACCTCACAGTGATATGTAGCCCTGTGCACATGGATGGTGCTAGAAGTTCTGAATGACAAAAAGGCTCAGCAGGAGAGAATTTGCTCTCTCCACCTGGTTGTCTTCTCCTGCCTTTAGACTGGATTCAGAATGAAACTTACATCGTTAGCTCTCTTCTTTCTCACCCCTTTGGAATTTGTGATATCTTGGCCTCTATAAAACTGTGAACTGATTCCTTGCGGTAGATTTCCATAGCTCGCTCTCTATCCTATTTGTTCTGATTCTCTGGCAAACTCAGACTAATGCAACCTTTTAATTCTTGAAGAACTAACACCTTTAAAAATATCAGTAAAAACTGTGATGTTATTTTTAAATTATCTATCTATGTAATGAGCTTATCTCAATTAAGTTAATAAACCCTTTGAAAGTGAGTTTATGTGAATTTACTATCTAGTAGTCCTAGCATCTAATACTGTACCATATAAACATATACTCTGAAAAGATATTGCTGCAGTTCTAAACTAAATTCAATAATAAAGAGTAAAAGCATACATGCTTTGAATATCTGCTATTAATAATTTTAATACCAAGATATTTCCAAAAGAAAGATAATGTTTGATACTATCTTGTGGAAATTTGAATATGGTTAGGTTCATTTCTTTTAGTCTATCATAGGAATATTTCTTTTTTAGCAAATTATAGATTCACAAGAGAGGCTATATTTGTTTCTAAATTATAGACTTATTATGCTTTGATTCCCCTAGCATCAGGGCCTAGAGACCTGTCAATGATTTTTCAAGATTAAATCATACCTGGGAAGATACCATGGACTATATACAGATATCTCTATTAGGAAGGGATTCCAGCCAGACACTCAGCACCATTGACCTGAAGAGCCAAGAGGCCTCTTAGAAAAGAAGATTGTAAGAATGATAAAATATTCCTCCAAAAACCATTTTTACTTTGCCATTTCTTTTCTTTTTTTTTTTGAAAGAAAAAAATATGGTCTCCAATTCAAAATGTTTTTTTTTTTTAATTAAGGAGCTCCAGGGTCATAATGTTAAGTTTTATAATTTGAGATTTGATTAAACTTGAATATTTTTGCTATCATATGTTTTAATTTTCCAGCCACCAGATAAATCTACCACTGGCTTTCTGTTACAGAAGAGAAAGCACCCTTGTCTCTACTCTCTAACATATCAATTTTGCCTAGAAATAAGTTTCTTGCCTGGCCTGACATTGGTGTGTGTGCATCATAAAAACTGCATTCAGAAAAAAATTATATGTCATAATGTAAACAGAACATGTAATATTTATATCTATAACCATAATTATATACAAAGCTACATTCCTCTTTGAAAAATCTTTACATTGGCTTCCATCATACCACACCCCTTCGGTCTTTCTCTCACCCTTTCACTCTTTCTAACACCATTATGCAAAAGACTAATGCAGATCCCTCCAATAACGTTACTGATATTGCAATATCAATACCATTAATACTGGGCTGAGCACAGTGATCCATGGACATTGTAAAGAGATATTCTCTGAGCACTTTATTTTCTTCTACTTAATCTTGGGCAGATGTCCCTAGTGACTGGTCGATCTATGGGAGAAGTACTATACTAAACTTAGAGTCTGATCTTGACACCAGATGGTCTGCAAGTCATTTGACCTGGGTTGAGTTCCTTTTAGGAACCTGGTGTAAGCATATTCCTGGTGTTCATGCCCAGCTATGCCTGAATTCCAGAACCCCCTGATTAATCTCAATACTCTTGTTAATTCCATTAAATTATTTACATGAAAGAATAAACTACAAGTTTTTAAGTTAGAAAATGCATTCAATCATTTTAAAGTATAGGTCTCCTTCGCCAATTTGCCATGGGGTCTGTTTCTGCTCATGGGTCATGACCACATGCCCAAAACATACTAATGGAGATGACAAAAATTTACTCTTAAATCAAACCTACATGTTCTACCTGAGATATATGCTAGTCACTTATTTGGTGATCCTGTAAAATGGCAGCGTGAGTTTCTCCATGGGATTAACCATTTTTCTTGCCTTTATCAGAAACAAGTTGCCTGCTGTAGATCTTCTCTCTTATGTTTATAGAGAATCCTAACCATAACCATTTAGCTGAGAGTTTAGAAAAACTAACTTTAAATTCACTAACAACTCCGTCTACATCTTCCCATCAATCCCTGGGCATGCTTGTCTATGTAAATGGCATTTCTTGGTACATCCTGATTTACCTAAGGTCAAGAGGACTGACCAACTGCCTGTTTTTTTCTCTTGAATAATTTTCATCATTGTCTTGCTCATTGGGTTCAACATTAACTGCTTGTGAATAAAATATAATGCATGATTTTTCCATTAAAAAAAGGAAACTAAGCTCAAATAAAGTTCTATTAAGCCTGAATACATGAAGATGAAGGCAATAGTTGAAAATTCCAATATGATAGTATATAAAATAGATGGAACATTAAATAAGGCATGATATACTGCAACTGTAATCAAACGTATTTACTGTTGATAATTTTAATTAAGGAAGTTGTTAATAGAGTTGTGTATATTCAGGAAGGATTTCATGACTTTATTTTTAGAAGCACAGACTCTCAAATTTACAAGTCATATGAATTAAATTAATCCAGTGATCTACATGTAATTGAAAGCCGTCCTTCCAGTGCTCAAGAATAATTTTAATTGCAAATGTTATTAAACTGTCCTTGCAAATTCATTTATGTGAGTAAAGTTTCCCTAACAGTGCTACTATTTGGTTGTTTCAATGTGTATTATATAGTTATTAAAAGCCTCCAGAAATTAAAGTACCCTTTCCCTTCATTTATTTCTTAAAATAAAAATCAGTTCTCTGAAAGCTTAGAATTTGTGTTGGTCGTGGTTTTGTTCCAGCACCATCAACTTTTATTTATGTAATGATCTCAGCTCTTCAACTGATGGATACCTGCAAGTCACAGAAGAAACACAAATCACTCAAAATCTCATAGCACCTACATAGACACAGTGGAAAGATTCTAATTTAGGGATATAGACACACCTTTACACTTCATATTTTGCTCTTAGACAGAATACAATCCTTAAACCAAATGATTCAAGTAACATTTGTAGTGGGGAATTTTGAGACATGTGTATACTCAGCTCCCTTTAAAATCATTTGTTCATTTTTAAAGGAATTTGTGGACTTAGGACAGTCCTACATCTGCCTTGGGTAGCAGCTCTCACTGTTCCGAGAGGTCTGCTAGGTTTCCGTATTGTTGAAATGGAGTCAGTTTTGGAGGCAAGAAATTAGGAGATTTCTGCTTAAGATCTTGCTTCTCATAAAGAAAAAATACTCAAACCAGACTCTGGAGCTGTGGTTGGAGACAATGGTAAGCTTATCTTGAGGGACACGTCTGCTCTAGCAGCAGAGCACTTGGTGGTGGAGACAGTAGCTGGAGTTTCTCTTGGCTCACTTCTCCTGGTGTGGAGCCACCACCTCAAGAGCCAGGACAAAGGCCTTAAAGGACCTTCAGTATTAGCACGATGACCCCATGGAACAGTTCCATGAGATGGGAAGACAAGAAGGCTCCCTGTCTCAAGAGCACTCACCCATAATTTAGCTTGCACAATAAGAAGCTTGGGTAGGAAAAGAAATGCTGAAGTCCTGCTTTTCTTAGGGGAACCCGGGAGAAGGAGCCCCGTGTTTGGGTTGCAAGAATCTGGAGTGAAGTCTCTTCCTCAGAGTACTGGGAGGGGGGAAGGAGGAGGCAGTCTTGGTTCAACCAGCATACATTTTTTATTTCCTTAACAAAATTTTGTAGATTTTCTTGAAGAGAATTTCTTTTTTTTTTTGTTTGAAATCTGCCTTAGGATCACTTCCATTTATACGTATACATACTTTTTAAAATATATATTGTCTTAAATAATATATAAAATATATTTTCTCAAATAATATATATATAAGTAATATATATATATATATATATATATATATATATATATATATATACACACACACACACACATTTATATATATATTTGAATTTTCACCAGCTTTATTGCAGAGCAGTGGAATGGAACTCCTCACATTGTCCAGCCAGAAATCAATTTGCTATAATTTTTAACCATTTTAAATGAAATAAATTCTGCTCTATTATTAGAACACTATCTTGATGTCATAAATGTTCAGGAAATCATGAGATGGAATTATTATTGCCAGACACAATGGTTCATTCCTGTAATTCCAGTGGATCCAGAGACTGAGGTAGAAGAATCACAAGTTCAAAACCAGCCTTGGCAATTTAGCAAGACCCTGACAACTTAGCAAGACTCTGCCTCAAAATAAAAAATAAAAAGTGCTGGGGATGTTGCTCAGTGTTTAAGCATCCTGGGTTCAATCCCCAGTATAAAAAAATAAATAAAAATTTAAAAAAATATTATTTTCTTTTTCCTGATTGATTTATTAATTGATTTACTATTTAATGATTTTTACCTCAATCTCACTCTTCAGATTTAACAGGTGGCCTTTTCCTTCAGTTTTGAACTTGGACCCCTTCATTACTATCTTTAATGTCAGTTTTTTCCTGAGTCAAATTGAGGTAAACCTCTCTCACAATTTAGCTTCTATACAAATGATGTTGGAGCTCAGCTTTCCCATTTCCTCCTCATCTCCACAAGACAGGACAGGAGGGAAGGGATACGTGACTGTAGATGAGACCAAGAGTGCAGCACAGGGGAATTAGAGAGGTACTGGAGGTAGTCTTTGAATATGAGCATATTGTTTTAACTGTGCATTTCTGCAGGGTGTACCTCAGAAGTCAGAGAAGACCAAGAGGGCTTCGAGAGGCAAGATAGAGGGTCAGTACAACATTCTGGAAGAAATAGAAGAGCTCTACTTCAAGAGAGTGATCACAAAGGACGCTTTCTCAACTATCAAAATCCTAACACTGCAGTTAAACCTTGGGTGAACATTGGAACGGTAGGTGTAATTTTAAACTTTGTATTGCACTTCTTCAGTAATTAGCAGAGTGCAGTGAGGACACAGCCTCCGTGGCTCATTCCCCACACTCTTCCATGTGTAGATATCCCTGCCACTTGCTCCATAGCTGCCTCTCCTTCATGGCGGTGATCACAGCCATGACTTCCCATTTCTTGTGTTTATTTTATTGTTGTCTCCTCCCATGTATAAGTTCCATAAAGCACGAACTGTGTTTTTATTTGTTTGTCATTTCTACCTACAGAGTCTGGGATATTGTACAAGCTTAATATATTTTCCTTGAATAAGTTGAGGGATGAATGAAAAGAAGATGGATGGATGGAATAGACTTTTTTTAATCATCAATCATCTTAGTTTTGTGCATGTTAAATTTGGGAGGTTTGAGCCCTTTTTGCTACTGTCAAATGTGATGGGGGAATGAAATCTTGTAGCCCAAGTCTATGTGTTGCTAAAACACCTTATATCTTATTCTGTAGATAGTATGTATCACTCTCCAGATGTTGGTAAAACTCACTGAGAGAGGCCTCACTGGAGACATTAAGATTTATCTTATCAAATGAACTGACTATGCCAGCAAAGGCCCTGTAAAATCATTCTAAGAACTCTCACCTTTAAATAACCATTTTCATTCTTAATGAAATATAAATACTTTCCCCAATGCAAAACTACTGAGCACTGTTTTTCCAATTCATCAAAGTGTAAAGTCAGTCTATACACAGATCAATTCAGGGGATGCACAAAGGGGAGGAAAAGAGAATACCAAGACAAAAATATCCATTCAAAGTGCAAAGTACAATAATGATTAGGAGCTATACAAACTCAACCCTCACAAATAGCAGCAACCAGATTTCTCAGTAATCCTCCTTAGAGTAGGTCAAGGCAGAAAGGATTAGTCGAAGGTGAATGGACAGTTATGTGGTCTGATCAATTGCCCTGGGAATGCTCCAGACACCCCAAAGTGTCAAAGCAACGTGATCTGATCGGTTGTGCGGAGGGCTGTCTTGTCAGAAATTTGATTCACATAAGTGGAGAAACCAAACAAACTTATACTTCTCAAGGGCAAGCTTTGCTTTGAAATGGGAAGCAGATCCCCTCTGTAGAATTTCAAATAATGTACAAGGGATATATTCTAATATTAATATTGCCTATATTCTCAAATAAAATTGTCTCTTCTAACACTAAAACCCCAAACTCTCCTGCCATCATCGGATCCAGTTATGAGAAGTAGATTTCATCTTACTTAACAATGACAAGCAAGTTACGTTGCTATTGCTTAAAGGTCATGGAGCCAAGCTAAAGAGACATTATCAATTCTTGCAACTTTGCCCACAGTCAGGTTCCTTCTAGTAAGCACAGACTCAGAGGTCCAGTGCTTGGAATGAGACTGAAATATGCCCAGAAGGAAGGGGCTCACTCTGGAGCGGGTGGCTCCAGATATTGGTGTCCAGGAAGCATCACCCTGACTGTCTAACCACGCACAAAGATCATGGCAGAAAATGAAGCCATCCTAGCTGAGAATGAGTGTAGATTGATCCAGCAGGAAAAAAAAAATCCTCAGGAAGCCCAAGAAGCAGGCAATTAACATTGATGACGGCAGACATTCAGGTCCTAACAAGCACTTGTCCTTCCTCCTCCATTCACTCACTCAAAAATATTTTTGGTACCTACCTGTTATCTGACAAGCCTAGGGATTTAATAAGTGAAACAAATATGGTTCTTGACCTCAAAGATCTTACTGTCCAGTAAGGAAAACAGACTTCAGCATATGGATAAGTGCATTTCTCAGAAGCTGTGGGACCACAAGTGTGATCACAAGAGGTACTGGAGTAGGCTGGTGGGGACCTTGAAGACTGGCTTCCCTGAGGAAGAAGCAAGTGAACCGAGATATGGAATCAGCAAAAAAAAAAAAAAAAATGGGGTCAGAAAGGCTTTCTCACAGGTATGCCAGAGCTCTCAGGTGGGAGGCGATTAGGGAAACGGAAAGAAGACCAGGGCAAGTAGATCACAGGAAACAAGAGGGAGATTGACACAGAGACTGAAACGGAAGCAGAAACCAGGTCATGCAAGAGCTTGGTAATCGTAGTAAGGATTTTTCTTTATTCTAAAATCAATAGGAAGATATTGAATGCTTTAAATTAAATGGTGACATAATTAGGTGTGTTTTTAAGTGATTACTCTGAAACCTGGAGAAAGGTTTCAGCAGGTCATGAAGGTAGATCAGGAAGAATGACAGGATGTGGAGGGACCACATTTTAGCCTGGATTAGGCTGTTGCAGGAGAGGGTGACAAAGGGAGGTGGGCATGTTGGGGGGTCAGGTCACCAAGAGTGGGGATGGACTAAATGAAGCGTGTGGGTGGCTGATGGAGAAAGAAGGAGCAGGATGAGTCCTCGCAGCCTCTTACTGCAGACCTGCCTGGGCGATAGTGCGATTTACTAGAATAATAAACATAAAAGAAGAACAATTTGGGATTAGGTAGAAGGAAGTATTGAGTTCAGTTTGGCACTTTCAACCTGAATTCTGTTGAGACCACCTAAGAGAGGAGTAGAGAAAATAGTTAGATGTATACATTTGCAGCTCAGAGGAGAGACCCAGACTAGTCACATAAACTTGGGAGCTATTTGTGCATAAGTGATATTTGATGAGGAAAGTATTTGGTGGGTGTCAGCTGCTTAGGGAGAGAGTACAAAGTGAGGGGGGAAAGCACTCAGAACCAAGCATTGAAAAATGACAGCATTTAGAGGGTAGGAATAAAAACAAGGAACCCATAGAGACTGAAGGTAGCAGGTCGAGGTGTAGGAAAGAAGTCCATGTGTGATCTATCACAGAAGGCAAGGGGAGAGAGTAGTTCCCAGAAGAGAATGATCAACAATATTGAATTCTGGTAAGAAATCAAGTAAGACAAGGATTGAAAAATGTTCATTTAATAGTGACATAGAGGTCATTGGTAACTATAAAGAACTTTTTTAGTGGAATTTTTATGGTTGTTGATATTGTTGTTTTCTCTCCAGATCAATGAATCTCTTTCCCTCACAATCAATAACCCCATTGCTTTGCTAATTAATGAATTAACCAAGATTTTTAGCATGAAGTCAGCTTTAAAAGGAAAAAGTAGGAGGAAGAGCAAAGTAAATAAGGAAGACAACACTCTAGAATGTTCATTAAAAGTGCAGATAACCTGCATGCAGTCTCTGAAGATGTCCCCTAAATAGGCCTAGAGTGGGGTAAAGGAAACCCACTTTGAGCTAGGTTAGCTCTGATAGTCACATCTCCCGATGTCCATGCCCTTATGGAATTCTCTCATGCAGAGTCTGGGCTTGTCCATCTGGTCAGCTTCAATTAGTGGAAACTTAGTGTGAATCAAGCAAAGGCCTGAGCTGTGCTTACCTGCTGGGACTTATCATCTGAGAATGCTCCTTCTTGGAATGGGGTCACCAATTAGGAGGAGGCCTTGGTAGCTGTGTGGAGCTGCCCACAGAGAGAACTGAGCCCTAGCTGAGAGCCCCAGCTGAGCTGGCAACCAGGGCAAGTATCCACTCCACTGGTGAGCCAGATCATTCTGGGCATTCAGACAGCCCAGTACCTCTGTCAACCCCACAGGACTCATGAAAACATAATGGCTTGTTTTGTTTTAGAACATTAAGTTTGGGATTGGTGTGTTACGCAACAATAGGGACTGACAGAGGCCCCATTTGAATAGGCTCCCCAGGTGATTCTGAGGGTACTTTTCTGGAACACAAGGCATTAGCCCACTTTACCACTGCTGCCATCTTTTACCTTCTTCCTCCCCTCCCCTCTCCACGTTGCTCTTTTCAGCTCCCTCCGTGGAACCATCAGAGATGAGAGGATTGAGAAGAAATCCCAAATCATCCCTCACTACTGGGCTATTACATCTATGAGCCTCTATTTCCTCATCTCTAAAGGACAGAGGGCAACAGTCCCAGGGAAAGGTGAGGTGATATGCTTATAGGACCTGACATTTAGGAAACATTAGGTCCCTTCCCCCTGCTTGGTACCTATATCCAAACTACATCTATTTTACAAACATCTTCAACAACTTTCAACTTCGTTGTCTTCCCAGTGACCAATGCTTATAAACAACATGGCTTCTTATAGGTTTACATGGAAGATATTAATCAGATTTCTAAAGGAGTTAAAGTTTCTTCTCGGAAATCATCTATATAAGCACTACCTTGTAATCTTGTAGTGAAGCAATCATTTAAGATGAAGCGAAGCGGGGTTGGGAGATGCGGGCTGAGTGAGTCCTTCTGCCCTAGACCACCTCCTGAAGATTTTCAGCACTGTGGATTTTACATAATAGAAAACTCTGGCTTTGGAGATGCTAAGGGGAAGCCAAAGTTCCTATTGTGTTTCTAAGCTCTTCTTTTCTGCTTGAACAAGTAACAGCATCACTCACCTATAAAAGATATCAGTAGGAAATTTTGAAACTCTCTCCCTGAGGACAAATCTAAAATAAACTGTCAGGAGCCTGTAATGGTACCCAGCTCTCAAACAAGTGGAGTCCCCAGGCATTTCTCGGGATGGACAAGGAACTCCTGCAACTCATCCTGTTCCCCTTCCCCTCTGAGTCCCTTCGGTGACCTGTTATTGTGGCTGATCACTGGTTGTTCCACTTCAGGGTTGCTCATGCAAGTGATTGGAGGGAAAGTGCAGGCTGCAACCTAATCCAGACAGGTCCAGCCAGTGGGGAGCTCACACGTGTGGCCCAGAGTAATAAGATGTATCCTGAACAAGCTGTGTGGCTCGGGGAATTTGCTGGGGGCTTTGGGTTACTGAAAAAGTAGGGGAGGTTTTTGTTTTCTGAAATCACTGAAGAGGGCCTTTGTGAAATCTGCTACCAGCCTTCACCATTCAACACCATTCCTTTGTCACAAGGGTCTTTTATAGGCAAGAAGGTGACATGGCTGAACTGAGTCTGAAAAGAGTGTAAGTAGGATCATATGAGAGTCTGAATCACTTTTTAATATTTTTTTTTCTGAAAAACATTCTAAAATATTCTTAGAAACTTTTTGCCTAATAGTCCTTGCTCAAAAGTAGACTAATAGGTGATTTGATAGCAGAATTGAAAGGAAAGGCAGAATCCTAGTCAGAACATCTAAACATTGTAACTCAAATGACCTAGAAGGGAGCTTGGGAATCTGCACTTAATAAGCCTTTTTATGGCAATTCTGTTGCACAGGGAGGTGAAAATATCACCAGTCTTACCCAATGCTCTTGTTTTCGATACCAAAGGAAGTTTATTGAGAGCATTATCTTCTTGACCCTTCAGTCACTGATGAATAAATAATAATTCATTCATTCATTCATTCATGTAGCCACCACTATATACAGGCTCTGTTAGATGCTGGGAATACAAAGTGGAATATGGTGTGTTCCCTGTAGAATAAACTGGCTAATAGGAAAGACAGGAACATGCTAATGGAGGTTTCTATAAGTTCTAGTTCTAAGAGCAGAGTGATTAACTCTTCCTGAAAGTACCATAAAAGTCTTCAGAGAGGCAATGACACTGATCTGCATTCGGTGGAATGAAGGGAAGTTCTCTGGGAGGCCCAACATCCTTTGTCTATATAACCAGTGGCACATGTGCATTCCTGGTTCTCAGCCAGAGTATTTAAGAATGAGACAGAAGCCAAGGCAAGCAAAATTCATGCTCAGTATGGAGGATGCCCTGAGGCACTACCCAGACCTACTTTGGGATGCTTCCCAAGGGCCCTCCTCTGTGAGTCTCTATGTGGATCACCAGGGCTAAATGAAGACTAACATCTCCTTCCCTGTCCAAGGGAGGCCTCCCTTGACTGGTCCACATGGAAGTAGAAAGTCCCTCTTCCCTTATCCCAAATAAGGACTCCTTTGAAGGAGCATCTGAGCTTCACTGTCCCTGGGACTGGCTGAAGTCTGCAATGAGACTGCTTCACAGCTCTTCTTTCTCTGCCCAGTCTTTTTCCCTCTCAGTGATGTCACTCACCAGGGCCTCCATAATATACCTCTTGCATGTTCATGCAGACTACTAGGGAATCTAGCCTGGGACTCCTGACCTCCTTCTGCAGAACTCTGAGCACAGTAGGACTGGCAGCACAGGCAAGCATGGTTGTGTGAGGTTCCACAAGTGACTCAGATACATATCTCTTAAGAACCTTAAATGAGGCTTCTCAAAGCAAGAGCTGAAGACCTCTTGTGACAGAAATGCAGTAAGCAGGTTTTAAAACTGGAGATTTCTAGGCCTCCTCCTATGCCACTGAATTGTGATCTGGATATGAAGACTAGGGATCGCATTTTTACATGTAGTTTCCACTTCTCTCCAATGCACATGGCCATCAGAAACACCAAAGCTAATCTCCAGCTTTCCTGACTGTATTTATTCTTTCAACAGCAAAGCAGATAAAGGACCATGACCTTCCCTGCTGACCGTGGACCTTCTGCTCCCTGAAGAGGGCACCACCTGCAGATGTGGGCAAACATGATTCAAAGGAAATGTTGGGGTTATACTTGGAGCTGCTGTTGTCTACCCATCTGGTCTCCATTAACTGACCTTGGCCATGCGGCAGAAGAGAAGGACGCACCTTTCAAGGATATTCTTTGGCATCTGAACATTTTTGCTTGGTTCCCCGAGTGCATGCCAGGTCTCTGATTTTGATCATTGCATTTTTTCCCCTGGCAAGCAGTCAATGCCCCGGATAGAGGGACATCATTCAATGCATCCTAACCCTTGACAATGGAAGCCTCCAGATAGAATTAAGCATGACTCCTGGCAGCTGTTTCAGGCCCTTTCTGTCTTTTCCCCTAATGTGCTTGGCTAATCTGTTTTAAAATTATTTCCAGCAATGTTGCCTCAATAACCTCTCCTTGGCAGGCATTCCATTGTCTAAATGGGTTTCTAAGTATTTTTTCTTCTCTCTTACATCTTTGCTCACTGTGTCCTCTCTTTAAAGGAACAGAAAGGGAAAAAAAGTAAGACCAATAAGAAGAGCTATTAATTCTCTATGTTCCTTCTTTCTTCTAATGTTTCATAAAGAGAGTATAAAGATGGGGGTTGTGTGGTGCAGTAGTTAGACAAGCCCTTGGAGTCAAACTCTGTGGCTTCAAATCCTGGTTCTGTGGCTTATCAGCCACATAATCTTAAGAAAGTTGCACAATCTGTCTCTTTATTTGTTGATCTGTAAGTTTTCAGTGACCATACCCACTTCCTAGAGTTGTCAGGGTTCAATGATTTCCTACATATAAAGAATTTTGAACACTACGAGGCAGAGAGAACATGTTTGATGAATCCCACTATCTATATCATGTATGTGCACAAATGGGAATCAAGGAAGCTCTCGGCTTCCCGTACCTTGGTCCCGATATTATATTTCAAAAATGAAGTCAAAATAAACCTCATCAAACTAGTGAGGAAGTTACAGACAGGATTTGATAAGAGAAGCTTTTCACACAGAGGCCAACAGAGCAAAGTGAAGGTACTTAAGACCATCTTGAGCCTGAGAAACAAAACTCAGATCTGACTCCCTTGGAAACGATTCTTTACCCAAAGAATTACAGATTCAGTGTACATTTGAATCCTCTTTTGTAAAATTAAGTGGGTGGTTGTGGGCAAGTTGTTTAACTGCTCAGAAGGTGAGTTTCATCTTTAAATTCAGAGGAGTCGTCTGCTCCTCACTGGATACTTGTGAAGGCAGAAGGCAGGGTGCACGCCAGCCCTGAGCACAAAGTAGTCCATACTAAAACACTAGATGAACCCAGTAGATGTTAAAACAGAGGGAGTTGAGGATGTAGCAAGAAGCGCAGGACCCCACCTGTGCATGCCAGGAAGGGAGGGCCTCCTGCTGGGCCTGCCTGAGCCCTGGTGCTACAGAACCAGCATGCTCTATTTAACTCCTCTCTGTGTTGATACTCCCAGTGGTGGCTCCCTCGGGAGTAAATACTGATGGCTAAGCAATGCATTTGACAAGCTGAAAGCCCATGACAGTCACTCTCCCACACAGCAGGCAGCCCCAGAACAGGCAACTTATTCCCCAGGCCATGGTCCCTGGAGGGAATCAGAGCAGATCTTGTTTTTAAAAGGTGAATTTCTGACTGTTCATCCTGCTTTGGATTCCACACACCACTGGGCATTAATGAAGGGAGAGAGCCAGCCCCCACTCTCCCTATTAAGGACTCGTTCAATGGCCCTGAATAGATGGTGCCAGAAGGTTGTTCTATGCCCTGACACCTGCCCATACACACAAGGTATTGGCACAAGGTTGTTCTGCCTCCATGGCCTTTCACTGTCATCTTCAGAGACACAGGGGCAAAGGAAAGAATTAACATATATAAAAATAAAAGCACTATGTATTTACTAAGTACCTGCTGTGTGTGAAGACCTTTACGCTTTCTCTTTAATTTTCACAACAGCAACGACTGAATGTAGTCTATTCCCAGTTTTGCAGATGAGGATGCTGTATGTCGACTCTGAGTTATATAGTGATTTTCGTAGGTCACACAGCCAACAAGCAGGTGGTTTCACTCATTTTTAGGTAGCCCAAGAGTCCTTTTCCTCATTTTAATTCTAGGCTGACTGCCTCTGTCTATAGACTCCCTGAGAATCAAATAGCAAATAAGATCATTGCCTAAAGACCACGCTTAGGCTAGTCTCACAGTGTCTTTTGATTATAAAGAGAGAACTAGCAAGAGAGAGGTTGTCTTACTTAGCCTCTAAGAAAAACCACTTTCAAGTGCTTTATTGCCTGGTATTGTGTGTGTGTGTGTGTGTGTGTGTGTGTGTGTGTAGAAATATATATACACACATATATATTTTAATTAATTAAATAATTAATTTTTGGTACCAGTTATTGAACCCATGGGCACTCAACCACTGATTCACATCCCTGGCCCTTTTATTTTTATTTGTTAATTTGAAACAGGGTCTTGCTATGTTGCTGGGGCTGGCTTTGAACTTGTAATCCTCCTGCGCCAATAGGATTACAGGTGTGTGCCACCATACCTGGCTTGCGAGTATATTTTAAGCAAACATTTTCATCTTTGCTATCCAGAGGAAAGTAGTTCACACATTACACAAATATTTGTTGAGCCTCTACTGAATGCTTATGGTTATTCTAGAACTCAAAACAGATCGTCGAATACATTAGGTAAAGATGTCTACCTTCAGTGAGCTTAATTTGTCAGATACCCAAAAATTCCTAGAAATAAGAAGTCTTACAGCAAACACTGAAACAACAAGTATTCCTAAGTAAGCTCCGGTTTTCAATATGTCAGAATACCAAACATGCCCTGTTTTCAAATCTCTGAGTGTCCACTATGCAGTAAATCAGTCAACATCTTTAAGACTTTGCAAATGGAATTTTTTAACATGTCATAAAGATGCTTTTGACCATTACAATGGGTTCAACAAAAGAAGACAAAGGTATAGATGTGGTTAGAGGGAACTTTTTGGCAGCAAATACAAATTTGTTAGCATACACTGATACCAGCTGTGAGGCTATTTTACACCTTCACCTGGTATAAGTGTACTTGTCTGTAGAGACCTATGTTATGGTATAAAATAGAGATGATTCCAGTTCAAATTCCACTTCTCTCATTTTATGGTACATCCTTGGACAAGACAATTGGTCTCTGTAAGCTGTCCTAATATTACAAAAAATAGGAATTTTTGTCTACATCATTTTGTTTTGTTTCATTTGGTATAAGTGTATGTTTTATTCTTTCAGAACAAAATGAAAGAACGTGTGTCATGTCGTATATTTGCATAACTCTTTATAGTTTACAAAGCAGTTTTTATCACTTATGATATCAGGGTAAAGTTCCTGTCATTCTGCCATCTCCTTTTCTTAAAATAATACATCAATGTTCCCTTCATATTCATTTTGCCAGTTCTCCTTTTCATTCCTGTTGCTGTTGTTTAGGTCTCCACAGTCTAGCTGCTGGTTTATTTTAAGAGTTACTCAACTTCCTGACTCCTTTTATTGCCTCTTCCAATTCTACATATTTTTGATAGATACATCTAAATTAAAATAGCTCATTCATTAGAAGCCCTACTTCTCTAACATCTTCTATGTTTTGTGTTGTACAGAAAATGAAGTCCAAAGTCGGCATTTGGGGCCATAGTTTATTTTTTTTAAGGCTGATGAGCTGTACTAGTAAGGCACCTCTATTTCCTGTTCCTGAATATGTCTCATCTTTTCTTACATTAGGATCTTGGCTCAGACCCTTCTCATAAAGCAGAATTTCACTTTTCTCTATCTTCAAGAATTACTCTTGAATGTGCATGTGGCTGGTAACTTGGCTACTTATAAGAATAGTCTTTGGTTCTCATTCCTGATATAGTGCCTAGCATTAAGAAGGAGCTTGTTATGGTTTGGATCTAGAATATCTCCTCAAAGCCCATGTGCTGAAGTCTTGGTCTCCAACGCAGCAATGTCTAAAATTGGGGAATTGGGGAAATGATTGGCTCACTAGGGGCTATGACCTCATCCATGGTTTAATCCACTGGGAGCTAAATGGACAGCTGGGAAGTGGTGAATATTGTAGGGCAGATAGGGCTGAGTGGAGGAAATAGGTCATTGGGAACATGCTCTTGGAGACTATATCTTGTCCCTGGTCTGTCTGCTGCCTGTCTCTCTCTCATATTTCAGTCTGGCATGAGCTCAGGAATTTCTTCTGCCAAATCTCTCGACCATGATGTTTCTGCCTTAGAGCCATGGACTCAAACCTCTAAAACCATGAGCCAAAATAAATATTTCCTACTTTATGTATTTTCTGCAGGCATTTATCACAGCAATAAAAAGAGTATCACATAGCCTACTGAATGTTTATCAATTTAAGAGAAAATAAGATAACTGTATATATTTGGCTGATGAATTGATTGATTCCCTCTTCTCAGTATAAATTCCTAGTATTCTATGAATTTCTGAAATTTCTGAAATTTGCAGTTCATTCTCTGACCACATAAAGAATTGCATTACTACAATGTTATTAGCATCTGACAGATTCTTCAATGTTACCATGAAGACCACCAGATAAATTCACTTCTATTATTTCCTAGGCCCGTAAATCATTATATTTTCTATCATACAGCTCCTTACACACTTACACATTAGAAACCAGTAACAATTCCCTCTACTGCCCAATTCTCTTGTATCAGGACATATAATAACATGGAATAAATATCTTTATATATACTTTATCTTATTTTTACTTTTGTTCAAGACCTGGGGAGGAGGTATCATTTTATTCATATTTTACAGGTAGGAAAATGGAAACTTCATGATTTAAAAAAAGTTGTTCAAACTCACACAGTGGCAGAGTAAACTGTGCTCTGCCTTGTTTGAAAATAGGTCTTCATAATTATTTATTATGATAAATAAATAGGTCTTTCATAATTATTCAATTAATAAGATGATAGTAGGTCCATGTCTATGTGTGATTATGTATAACCATCTGTGTTATAGTTTCTTTTCTTATCCCTTTATATCAATGCAATCAGAAATAATTTACAAATAACAAATGTTTCTTCTCCACTGAAAACCCTATGGAGGTTCTCCATGGCCTGTTGAATAACATTCAAATTCCTAAACATTATTTATAAGTCCTTTGCTGATAGAAAACCTGGTTGTCTCAATATCCAGGAAGCTTGTACAGAATCATGCCACCAAATATGCTCCATATGATTCTGTCTTCCTCTGCAGTTTTCTGCCTTTGGGGCTTCCCCAGGCACAGTGGCTGGACAACTAGTTTATAGTTAAGGATCAGAACAATGTATAGCCTTGACTCCTCGATCTGGAATACAGGCCTGAGGGAGATTACCTTGAGAGGGCAGCTCACTAAGTCAGTGCGATCCAACTATTAGTATTTGAAAAAAAAAAAAAAATCAGAGTCTATCAGAAGCCACCTTGACAATACCTTCATATATACGTAAACTTTTCAGATCCTGGGCGGGGGGAATTCTTGATTTTGCTTGACATACATGCAGCGCCTCTCATGAAAGAAGAGCAAAAGTGGGACAGGCTGTGGGAACGGAAGGCAATATTGCCTCATTAGAGTTAATTTTAAGTTGGTTTTAAATGACACTTTGTCATGCATCTAAATAACTCGAGTGGGTACCAGGAATGTGTTTCTCATATTTCTGGGAATACGTTTTCTTTTGCTCCCCTGAATAGAACTCTTCTCAGAATTGCAAAAGGGGAAAGAAAATAAAAAAAGAAAGTTTCCTTCCCTCCAGGAGGTTGTGAGTGTAATCAGGACTCTAATGACACTTTCCCCTCCGAGCCTGCGCTTGTCTATCACCAGGAGCAACTCTGAGGAAGGAAAGTGAGGCAAGTCACTATTCTGACAGTTTTCCTCTTCCTCTTCCAGGCTTGCCTCTGCCTTGGTGTTTTTAGACCATTTTTTAATACAAGTGCAAGAAAGGATGCAGTGTACAGGGTGGCCTAGAGTGTGGACCCTAATGTCCTGCTGCTTTGGTTCTAATCCTGGCTCTGCTGGTTATCATTCATGTGATCTTGCACAGGTGCAGGTTCCTTCTGTGACCCACTTTCTTTTTAAAATAATAACGTAATTGAAATGCAAGTCACATATTGTACACTTTGCCTATCTGAAGTATAGAAGCCAATGGTTTGTAGTATATTCAGGAAGTTGTAGAGCCATCACCATAATCAATTTAAAACTTTTTCATCACCCCCACAAAAAGGCCTGTGTCCATTCGCAGCTGCTTCCCATAACCCTATTCTTCCCCCTACACCTGGACAACCACCAATTTGTTTTCTTTTTCTCTGAACTTGACTTTTCTGGATATTTCAATAGTCATAGAGTAACACATGGTCCTTTGTGACTGACTTCTTTTACTTTGTGTGATTTTTTTCAAGATCCATCTAGGTGATACCATCTAGTAGTACTTAATTTTTTAAAGTAGTGAATAACATTTCACTGTGTGAGTAAATCACATTTTTTTGTCCATTTATCAGTTGGTAGACATTGGTGTTGTTTCCACTTTTTGTCTATCATAAATAATGCTTCCACGAACATTCATGTGTAAGTGACTGTGTAAACGTACATTTTCATTTGTCTTGGGCATGTACCTGAGGATGGAATTGCTGGGTCATATGGTCACTCTAGGTTTATTGACTTGATATTAGACTTCTTTCCAAAGAAGATGCTCATTTTATATTCTCATCAGCCCAGTATAAATTTCTCAAGATTCTTGCCAATACCCCATTTTTGTGGGGTGGTGTGCTAGGGATTAAATGCAGGGATCATTACCACTGAACCATATCCCAGCCAGCCATTTTAATTTTTATTTATTTATTTATTTTTTAAAATTTTTGTGACAGGGTCTCACTAAGTTGTTGCAGGTGGGCTTTGAACTTCCGATCCTCCTGCCTCAGCCTCCCTAGCTGCTGAGATTACAAGTGTGCACCACCACATCCAGCAGTTACTTGTTATTCTTTATTATCACCATCTTTGATATAAAGTGATATTTTATTGGGCTTTTTTTTTTTTTTTTTTTTTGGGTCTTTTTCAAAACTCTCTGTAATAGACTTCACGATTTAGAGCAGCTTCGACTTCTAGGAGAAAAGGAGCATATAGAACAGAGTTCCCATACATTACTCCAAAACACAGTTTCCTCTTTGATCAACATTTTACATTACCATGGTACAGTATTAGTTATCTAGAGCTGACATAAAACGTTTCTACAAACCAGATTTCTCACATAGTTCTGAGGACTTTGAAGTTCAAAAACAAGGTGCTGTCGGGGCCAGGCACCCTCTAAGGATTATTATAAGGGGCTCTTCCCTGGCCTTTTCTGAGCTTGAGCTAAATGCCAGTAATCTCTGGCATGCCTAGGATTAAGGCTGCCTCACTCCAGCCTCTTGTGTTTTCATATGGTCATCTATGGTCATCTTTCTCTTGCATGCGTCAGTGTCTCTCCAAGGCTTTCCATAAGGATATCAGGCACAGTATCCATACTCACCTTAATCTTCATTTATTAGTGAAGCTCCATAGTTTATTCAGACTTCATTATATGTTCCCTGATGTCCTGTTTCTGTTTCAGAATCCCATCCTGTATGCCACACTACATTCAGGAGTTACATCTCTCTAGCTCCTCTTTGACTCTAACAGTTTGTTGTGACACTCCTGCTCTAGATGACCTTGACAATTTTGAGGAGTGATCAGGCATACTCTAGGATACCCCCTCTACTGGGATTTGTCTAAGGTTTTTCTCATAATTAGGCTGGGGGTATAGGTTTTTGGTGAATAAGATCACACAGTCTTTGGGAGGAAGACCACGCAGTGTCATTTTCATTGTATCAGATCAAGGGTACCTAGTATTAACACAACTTATCACCACTGAGAATAACCTGGATGACTCGGTTGAGGTATCATTTGTTAGGTTTCTCATCTGTAAAGTTACTTATATTTTTTTCCATTTTTCATTCTATGCTCTTTGGAAGAAATTCACCAGGCACAGTTTACACATGAATGGGAAATTTCCCTAACCTTTCTTATCACCCACATCTTCATCTATAAAATAAGCCTAATAATAGTACTTATCAACTCAGATGGGTGATGTGTAGATATATTAATTAATTTATGTAAAATTTTAAGAATGATTAACAGAACAAAGCAATAAATTATTGAATTATTGATTTATTATTATAATTATTAATTTAATATTACCAGCACTATTATGTTACCATTATTTTTAAAATTTATTTATTTATTCTAATTTGTTATACATGACAACAGAATGTATTTCAACTTATAGTAAACATATAGAGCACAATTTTTAAAATGTATGTATGTATGTATTTATTTATTTATTTATTGTAGATGGACCTTTGTTTTATTCATTTATATGCAGTGCTGAGAATTGAACCTAGTGTCTCACACATGCTAGGCAAGTACTCTGACACTGGGCCACAACTCCAGCTCTATACAGCACAATTTTTCATGCCTCTGGTTATACACAAAGTAGAGTCACACCATTTGTGTCTTCATACATATACTTAGGGTAATGATGTCCATTTCATTCCACCCTTTTTCCTACCCCCCTGCTTCCTTCCCCTTTGCCCTACCTAAAGTTCCTCCATTCTTCCCATGTTCGCCCCACCCACATTATGGGTCAGCATCCACATATCAGAGAAAACATCTGGCCTTTGGTCTTTTGGGATTGTTTTACCTCACTTAGCATATTTCCATTTACCTGCAAATGCCATGATTTTATTCTTTTTTAATGCTGAGTAATATTTCGTTGTGTATATATACCACAGTTTCCTCATCC
Organism: Marmota marmota marmota; assembly: GCF_001458135.2. Lineage (NCBI taxonomy): Eukaryota > Metazoa > Chordata > Mammalia > Rodentia > Sciuridae > Marmota > Marmota marmota. Next base: position 10,443,501 of record NW_025999999.1, on the reverse strand, counting down.
ATTTATCTACTGAAGGGCATCTAAGTTGATTCCACAGTTAACTATTGTGAATTGTGCTGCAATAAACATTGATGTGGTTGTGTCCCTGTAGTATGCTGTTTTTAAGTCCTTTGTATATAGACTGAGGAGTGGGTTAGCTGGGTCAAATGGTGGTTCCATTCCATGTTTTCCAAGGAATATCCATACTTCTTTTCATATTGGCTGCACCAATTTGTAGTCCCACCAGCAAAGTATGAGTGTGCCTTTTTCCCCATATCCTTGCCAACATCATTGTTGCTTATATTCTTGATAACTGCCATTCTGACTGGAGTGAGATGAAATCTTGCAGTAGTTTTGATTTGTATTTATCTAATTGCTAGACATGTTGGAAGATTTTTTCATATATGTTGATTGGTTGTATACCATCTTCTGAGAAGTGTTCGTTCAGTTCCTTGGCCCATTTATTGATTGGGTTATTTGTTTTTTTGTATTTTGGTGTTACATTTTTTGAGTTCTTTGTATATCCTAGAGATTAGTGTTCTATCTGATTTGAGTGTGGTAAAAATTTACTCCTATTCTGTAGGCTCTCTCATCACCTGATTGTTTCTTTTTCTGAGAAGAAGCTTTTCAGTTTGAATGCATCCAATTTATTGATTCTTGATTTTATTTATTGCATTTTAGGAGTCTTTTTAAGGAAATCAGGGCCTAATCTGACATGATTAACATTTGGGCCTACTTTTTCTTCTATTAGGCACAGGGTCTCTGGACTAATTCGTAGGTCCTTGATCCACTTTGAGTTTTGTGCATGGTGAGAGATATGGGATTAATTTCATTTTATTGCAGATGATTTCCAGTTTTCCCAGCACCATTTGTTGAAGAGACTGTCTTTTTTCCAATATATGTTTTTGGTGCCTTTGTCTAGTATGAGATAATCATATTTATGTGGGTTTGTCTCTGTGTCCTTTGATCTGTTCATTGGTCTTCAAGTCTATTTTGGTGTCAATAGCATGCCATTTTTGTTACTATTGCTCTGTAGTATGATTTAAGGTCTGGTATAATGATGCTACCTACCTGTTTTATTGTTCTTGCTAAGGATTGCTTTGGTTATTCTGGATCTCCTATTTTTCCAGATAAATTTCATGCTTGCTTTTTCTATTTCTATGAGAATGTCATTGAATTTGATTGGAATTGTATTAAATCTGTATAATGCTTTTGGTAGTATGGTCATTTTGACAATATTAATTCTGCTGATCCAAGAACAAGGGAGATCTTTCCATCTTCTAAAGTCTTCTTTAATTTCTTTCTTTAGTGTTCTGTTGTTTTCATTGTAGAGGTCTTTCACCTCTTCCTTTCATTGATTCCCAAGTATTTTACTGTTTTTGAGGCTATTATAAATGGGGTAGTTTTTCTCATTTCTCTTTCAGAGGATGTGTCACTGATGTACAAAAATGCCTTTGATTTATGGGTGTTAATATTATATTCTGCTAATTTGCTGAATTCATTTATTAGTTGTAGAATTTTTCTGGTGGAATTTGTTGGATCTTCTAGGTATTGAATCACGTCATTGGCAAATAGTGATAGTTTGAGCTCTTCTTTTCCTATCCATATCCCTTTAATTTCTTTCATCAGTCTAATTTCTCTGGGTAGAGTTTCAAGAACTCTAAATAGAAGTGGTGAAAGAAGGCATTCCTGTCTTGTTCCAGTTTTTAGAGGGAATGCTTTCAATTTTTCTCCATTTAGAATAATGTTGGCCTGGGGCTTAGCATAGAAAATGTTTACAATGTTGGGATGTGTTCTTGTTATCCCTAGTTTTTCTAGTGTTCTGAACATGAAGGGGTGCTCTATTATGTAGAATTCTTTTTCTGCATCTATTGAGATAATCATATGATTCTTATCTTTAAGTCTATTGATGTGATGATGAATTACATTTATTGATTTCTATATATTGAACTATCCTTGCATCCCTGGGATGAACCCCACTTGATCATGGTGCACTATCTTTTTGATGTTTTTGTATTCGATTTACCAGCATTTTATTGAGAATTTTTGCATCAAAGTTTATTAGAGATATTGGTCTGAAGTTTCCTTTCTTAAATGTATCTTTGTCTGGTTTAGGAATCAGGGTGATATTTGACTCATAGAATGAGTTTAGAAGTGTTCCCTCTTTTTTTATTTAATGGAATAATTTATAGAGTATTGGTATTAGTTCTCCTTTGAAGATCTTGTAGAACTCAGCTGTGTGTCCATCCAGTCCTGGGCTTTCTTGGTTGGTAGACTTCTGTTTCTTTGCTTGAAATTGAACTGTTTAATTTGTGTATATTATCCTTATTCTGTTTGGGCAAATTTTATGATTCTAGAAATTTGTCGATACCTTCAATTTTTTCTATTTTATTGGAGTACAAATTTTCATAATAATTTATATTTATCTTCTGTATTTATATAGTGTCCATCATGATATTTCCTTTTTCATCCTGTATGTTAGTAATTTGAATTTTCTCTCTCCCTCTGTTCATTAAAGGGCTAAGCATTTATCAATTTTACTTATTTTTTCAAAGAACCAACTTTTTGTTTTCTCAATTTTGTCAATTGTTTCATTTGCTTCAATTTCATTGATTTCAACTTTGATTTTAATTATGTCCTGCCTTCTACTGCTTTTGGTGTTGATTTGTTCTTTTTCTAAGGCTTTGAGATGTAATGTTAGGTTTTTTTTGTTTTTGTTTTTGTTTTTTACTTTTTCTCCTTTTAAGGAATGAACTTCATGGAATGAACTTTCTTCTTAGTACTGCCTTCATAGTGTCCTAGAGATTTTGGTATGTTGTATCAGTGCTCTCATTCTCTAAGAATTTTTTAATCTCCTCTTTAATGTCTCCTGTAATCCATTGTTCATTCAAAAACACATTATTTAGTCTCTAGGATTTAGAGTAGCTTCTATTTTTTTAGCATTGATTTCTAATTTTGTTCCATTATGATCTGATAGAATGCAGAGTAGAATCCCTATTTTTTTTTTGTATTTGCTAAGAGTTGCTTTGAGGCATAATATATGGTCTATTTTAGGGAAGGAACCATGTGCTGCTGAGAAGAAAGTGTTTTCACTCATTGAAGGATGAAATATTCTATATATGTCAGTTAATTCTAAGTTATTGATTATATTATTGAGTTTATAGTCTTTGTTTAGCTTTTGTTTGGAAGATCTGTATAGTGGTGAAAGAGGTGTGTTAAAGACACCCATAATTATGGTGTTGTGGTCTATTTGACTCTTGAACTTGAAAAGAGTTTGTTTGATGAACATAGATGCTCCATTGTTTGGCATTGATGTATGACTCCCTTCAGCAGTACGAAATACCTTTCTTTATCCCTTTAACTTTGGCTTTATGTCTACTTTATTTGATATGAGGATGGAAACTCCTGCTTGTTTACACAGTCCATGTGAGTGGTATGTTTTTTCCCAACCTTTTACCTACAGCCTGTGGATGTCTTTTTCTATGAGATGGGTCTCTTGAAGACAACATATTGCTGGTCTTTTTAAAAATCCAATCTGCCAGTCTATGTCTTTTGATTGGTGAGTTTAGGGCATTAACATTCAGGGACATGATTTGTATTCCCAGTCATTTATTTTTTTTTAATTTTTGGTAATTTTTCATGTGACTTGGTTTCTCCTTTGATTGGTTTTCCTTTAGTGTAAAATCTCCCTTTGGTGATTTTCATTGTTGTTCTTCATTTCCTCTTCATAGAATATTTTGCCAAGGATGTTTTGCAATACAGGCTTTCTAGTTGTAAATTCTTTAACTTTTGTTTATCATGGAAGGTTTTTATTTCATCATCAAATCTAAAGCTTAATTTTGCTGGATATAAGATTCTTGGTTGGCATCCATTTTCTTAGAGCTTGGTATATGTTGTTCCAGGATCTTCTAGCTTTCAGGGTCTGGATTGAAAAATCTGCAGATATCCTAATTTGTTTCTCCCTATATTTTATTTGATTCCTTTCTCTTGCAGCATATTAAATTTTCTCCTTATTCTATATGCTAGGTGTTTTCATTATAATGTGCCTTGATGTGGATCTATTTTGATTTTTGTACATTTTTTGGTGTCTTGAAAGCCTCTTGTATTTGATTTTCCAATGCATTCCTCATGTTTGGAAAATTTTTTGATATTATTTCATTGAATAGATGGTTCATTCCTTTGATTTGGAACTCTATGCCTGCCTCTATCCCAATAATTCTTAAATTTAGTCTTTATATTACCCCATAATTTGAATGTTCTCCTCATGGTTTCTTACCATCTTCACTGTGTGGTCAACTTTATTTTTAAGATCATATAGTTTGTCTTCATTGTATGAGGCTCTGTCTTCAAAGTGATCTAATCTATTGGTAATGCTTTCTATTGAGTTTTCAATTTGGTTTATTATTTCCTTCATTTCAAGGATTCCTGTTTTTTTTTTCCCAGAACCTCTATCTCCTTATTGAAGTAGACTTTTGTTTCCTGTATTTGCTTATATAACTCCTTATTTTGCTGCCTGTATTTGCTCTCTTATGTCACCCTTTAATTCACAGAACATTTTAATTATGTACATCCTGAACTCCTTCTGTGTAATTTCTTCTGCTGTGCTGGGATGGATTCTTTCTTTCTTTCTTTCTTTCTTTCTTTCTTTCTTTCTTTCTTTCTTTCTTTCTTTCTTTCTTTCTTTTTAAATAAATGACAGTGGGATGCATTACAATTCTTACTACCCCATGGCTTCTAATAATGTAGTATCATGGTTTGTTTGGGGCATTTTCTTCCCTTGTTTTTTTTATGTTGTTCATGTGTCTTCCTTTCTACCACTAATCTGAGGTGTTACAGTTTTTACCCTAAATGCTTATAGTGTCCCTGCAGGGTTTCAATACTTCTCCTTTAAGGGGGAGAACAGTATTAACAGATCCCAATACAAACAACATACAGTCTTAAACCAAATAACTGCAATTAAGATGTTTAAAGTTTTGTCAAAATATACAGAAATGGTGAGTTCAATTAGTATCTACAATATAAACAGTAGATTTGCAAAAGTGCCTACAGTTTCTTATGGTGAACAAAGAGAGAACCTGGGGTGGGGTGTAGGATAAGATGTTAAGGTGATAGGAGGTGAGAATATAGCATTATTAGATCTTAGGAAGTGTGAAGAGGAATCTAAAGAAGTTGGCTAGTAGCAGTAGAAAAGAGAGAAACTGATTTGGGGGTTTGGGGAGACAAGTGGTAAGACAAAAGAGCATAACAAACAAATATAAAAATTAAGAAAAATTTAAAAATGTAAAAATAGGAGATAAAGAATATACAACACAACTGTAATATACTATTCAGACATTCCAACCGACAGTAGCCTAATTCATAAAAATTACTTGGTTTCACAAATTTTGGGGATATGGGGATAGGAGAAGAGAGAGAGAGAGAGAGAGAGAGAGAGAGAGAAAGAGAAAGAGAAAGAGAAATCTCGAAGGATTTCAGGGCCAGGTTTTGTGAGCTATGAACCGGCCATGTACCACAAGCACTATGCCGGGTTAGTGGCTGCTGGGGAGAGCAGGGAGTCGGGGACAATAGGTACCTTGATATTGCTTCTAGGCTCCAGCTGGTGTCCCAAGCTGGAAGTTTCCCCAACTACAGATGGGGACAAATGTGTCTCAAGATGGAGGCAGCTGCTTTCAGAGATGGGGTGTCTGGTTGGATCGGGCCAGGTGGTGGTGTTGGGCGGCATGTCCAGAAATGCAGCTCTGTGGTGTGCAGTGTTGTGGCTGGCAGCTGTCTCCAGAAACTGTCCTGTGTCCCCAGGGGCAGGCTACCATGTGTAGGGGACTATGGCAGTGGTTGAAGTGTCCCAAGATAGAGATGACCGGGAAACCCATATTGGTAGATAAGAGTCCACTCGGAAATGGCTGCCTGGTGTCCTGTGTGTGGGTAGTGGCCAGGAATCCTATGTGGGAGCTGCAGCTGGGATTCCTCTTCAGGTGGGAGGCCAGGGGTCCTGTGCAGGCACTGATGCTGGTGGTTCTGCTTGGTCATAGAAGTTGGAGGTCCTACATGGGCAAGCAGCCCGGAGTCCTGTGCTGACGCTAAGGCCTAGAGACCTGCGTGGGCACAGTGGACAGGATTCCCACATAGGAGCAGCTATTGGGGGTCCTTTAATCACTTGTAGAGAAGCATTCCAACTATTAGAATCCTAGATCCTGGAGTGACACAGAATACAGCATCCCTCTAGCCCAACATCTTGGATCCCCCTTGTATATTACCATTAGTTTTTATTTTCATCACTATGAAAGCCCTTAATGCGGAGAAGGAAGATGGCGGCGAGGGGAGTGCACTGCCCCCGTGTGCTGCTTCACTGTGTGGGAGTATGACAAGTCAGGACGGCTAAAGGATATCTTGTTAGGAATTTCCAGCAATAGTGGGGTGCTCCAGAACCTGGAGGAAGGATTTCCATCGCACGAGGATCAGCTACGGGGACTCAAACGCGAGAGGTTTGTCGCACGGAGGGTAACACTGCTTATTCAGCAAACCGCCCCGCGGCTAGAGTCTGCAGCGCACGCTGGGAAACGAGGAGATAGCGACGCAGGGATACAGCGCTGCAGTTTCTGCCAGCCGTGCAAGCACCGTACTCAGGGCTGAATTCTGGGTTCCAGACGGGGGAAGGAAGCGGTCCATCTCGGTTCTCCACACCGGTCAGACCACAGAGAAGGCCAGCAGCGACCATGTTGGAAAGCTGATGTCACCATCCCTGTTTTCAACTGACCGCAGCTCATTCAGCCATAGAACAGGTAATTTCAGGCTGCAATTCGCCTGCGGCTTGCAGACAGATTGCTAGGGTTCAGTGCCTGGGTGCTTCTTAGAACCTGATCTTATCGGAGCGAACACCGAGCGCGGGGCGGCCGAGTTCCAGCTCCCGGAACCGTCCCGGAACCGCCCTGGCCCAGGGCTGCGGAGCCTGCAGAGGCTGCTTCTTGGACCCTGCTCCTATCAGAGCATACACCAAGCACTAAGC